>NW_008751652.1:2381079-2424552 GCF_000230625.1 Exophiala dermatitidis NIH/UT8656
AAAGTCCTCAGTAAAGTCCTCAGTAAAGTCCTCAGTAAAGTCGTGTTTGTCGTGACCAATGTGCCTAAGACCATGCCATGACGTACCCGAGATTGATTCCCAACCCCCTCATCTTCCATAACCAAACACACCCGCGGCGACCGACTTTTTCTATTCTCGTTCCCCTTCCAAGGAATCCAGCATGGCAGCTCTACTAGTAGAGTGCTTTAACATTTGCACAACCACCACGAATTGAATAAAACCATGCCGCTATCTACTCCACCCCTTTCTCAATCCTGGCAGCGAAGCCTTCGATCGTTATCGATATACCGACTTCCGAGAGCCTGCGTGCGAACTAAGCTTTGCCTCGTGGTAAACCCGGAAATATTCTAGATTCCAGATGCAATGGTTTGTCCTTATCCTTCGCAAGCCGTCGTAGCTAGAATCACGCTGACCGAATCAAGCCATTTCATATCAAACCATTCGATACATGCACAAAATTCGACCAAGCCCAGGCCTCGCCCCAGTGGATCAAAGGTGTCGGCCAGGAAATCTCATGGCGCTCATGCGTTGTCAGAGTCTATGAAAATGGAAATTTTACAGAGCCGACGCAGACATATCCCCTGTGTAGTGGGAAAGGCACAGTGGACCGAGGAGTCGAGATTTGGCTGACAGGTCGCGAGGGTATGGTGAACATGTGATGGAAGGCAGTTCAAGTTGTCCGACTTGGGGTGCTTACATTTATCCATAGAGTCTATTCTTGACCTCAGTACCCTCTCTGGGTGCGAGAGCGAGGAAGAAAGTTGCGGCTTCGGAAGCGTCTCCTGTAATCACCATCCACAGGCAGTTTGTACGATCATACCCCTGCTTCAATTCTTCCTGAAAATCTGGGTTTGCGGCGATAGCGCGGTACGTTTCCATGCCAAAATAGGGCGAAATCTCACGATGCAGACACCCGCGCAAAGTAAGCCTGGGCTCTGGTAGGATCTTAGCCCCGCCAGGGAAAAAAACATATCGAAGTCCTGCGTTACTTTCGATGTGGACTCCGAACAGAGTAGCGGCAAGATGTTCGATCTTGTTGGCCATAACACAGATTGACTTGAACACCCGTGGCTTTGGATATTTGTCCGTGGCTGGAAAAGTCATCGAGACGGCAGCAGTTGAGTTCGGACCCCTCTTAATCCCCTCAAAGAGATAAGTAGGATAGAAGAGTGAGGCCTTTGCAAGCGGCGAATCTAGAAGGACATGATCATCTGAACTGAGAAATGTTTGTTGTGGTGTTTGATCCCGAGTGCTGAGGACACAATAATTTGTCGACTCATGATTGCCCTCTGTCATACCTTCATGCCATCAGCAGAGACAACCCGACCCTTTGAAGGCACTCACGAGGTCTTTTCCCTAGATTGGTAGACAGAGTATCTCCCAGTGTAGATCGGACCTTTGCTACTGTCGCTGGCGGTATGAGCCGCGCCAAATCATTGGCAAACGCTTTTTGAGCGTCTTCAGAAACACTTTCTAGCTCAGCGATTTTTTTGCGGCATTTGGCTTTGTTCGGAAATGTTTTTGAACCATTTATTTGATGCTTGAGGAGGTGGTACACAAACCAGGGGATGTCCCCTTGGTCCAGGAAGATTCTATCGAGTGAGCCCTGGGAGGCACGTTGGGCGACTTTCCATGAATCTCTCAGACCACGTGGTAGACGATGAACCTTACTAAATCGTTCTTGAAATAAAGAAAGAATGGTGGGTGTAGACAGAATGGTGTGTTCGTCGTTGTCATCATCTTCCATGGCTCATTCAAAATACCAAGGTCGAGCCAATGGTTCCGAGGGTACTGGAACGAGAACTATAAAAGGAGATTGTCGAGGAGGGAGTTTGGAAAGGAGTTTGGCGAGGAGTTTGGCGAGGAGTTTGGAAAGGGACGTATCAGTTCATGGACCCCCAAAGAAGTGCATACTACCAAACACCAGAGTTGACGCCCATCTTATGTGTGATAATGTGTAGGCTAGCGCCTGGCATTGTTATAAGAACAATGCATGTCCAAATTGTGATGGTGAAAGCAAATGATGAAAACCTCCTATGCTTTCATCATCACTTCATATTTCAAGTCTCGGAATGACGAGTGCAACGGCTCTCCCAGATCTTATCGTCGAAGTTGTTCGTGTCGTTGCGCACACAATGGGTCCAGTGGCACCAGGAGCACAACTCAGTCAGAACCATTGGTCGATCTACCTGATCATCAAAGGTGGCGGCTCGGTGCGGCTTAATATGGAGACCGATCCCACTCCTGGAAAACATGAAGGCATCTTCAAAGTGACGCGCCACCAGTACGAAATGACAACTAGCTGTGTCCGTCATTGGGACTGTCCCGCCACAGACAACATCACAGTCGGAAGAATCCTCAAACTAATCGGCGAGAAGAGGCGAAACCGGTACCGAATGACTCCGACGGGGGTTGGGTGTCGACATTGGGTGTATTGCACCATTTCCCTCCCTCCCTACGTTGACCAATACTAACTTCGTCAGATTGACCATCATTGGCGACCTGGTGAATGCAGGGTACATTGGAGATACAAATGCAACGGCGACCCTGAATCAGGTCATCCAATTCAATTATTCCCGCAACCAACACCCTGTTGCTCTCCCAATGCTGAAGGGCTCGTTTTACTGAAGCTGATGTTTTAGGTATGATGGTCTTAATATATGATAACGCGGACAAATGCTGGCGGGCTTTATGACCCGGATATGATCGACTCGATTAAATTCTCCTAGTATTAATTAAGCCCTGTTAGGGATCATCGGGAAGCCAGCCAGCAGCGTTCAGCGCCAGCTGAGATTATTAGTCAGCCCAACTTGAAGTGCACTGCACTGACTTGGTGCACCACCGTAGGGTCAAGGCGGGGGGGGGGATCGGAGAGTTGTTCTTCTTGTCTACCACTGTGCTTGCTTGCTTGCTTTTGTCATGTCCCGCACCCTGCCTCTCTTATCACCACACAAAAAGTTCGATTGTGAGGTCCCATCATGGACATGGATTTTCACAGTCCAGAAGCACAAGAGATCATCATAAAGCGATGTGCAGCACTGCGTGAGAACAAGGTCAATATCCTGAGTCATTCCAATACCACCAATTTGGTGGTCAGGTTGACCGACACAATCGCGGCCAAATTTGGAATCGGTGTTACTGCAGCTGAAGCTGAAGCACTTGCGTTCGCGTCACGAGCACTTGATCCAGCAATCGTGAGAGTACCGTCCATTGTCCAATTCTTCACAAGACCTTCATATGGGCTGTGGACGACCGGGTATTTGGTCATGGGGTTTGTGCCAGGCACTCCACTCGATCAGTTAGATTTGGATGCATCATTGCAACTCGTACACCGCGTCGATCTAATCATCCAACACATTCACAGTTTCCACGGGAATCGTCCTGGCCCTCTCGATGGAAGTCCCGCACGAGGTCTGCTATGGTCCGATTATACCTCAGGACAGCGTTTCGGCACACGAGATCATCTGCAAAGCTACCTCGAGGTCAGACTATCACATCTACAGCGAGAAATCACCATAGATGTGACGAACATGGACTTGTCCTTCTGCCATATGGATATTGCTCCACGCAATATAATCCTGGGCCCAGACAACTCGATCACTCTTGTGGATTGGGGCTGTGCAGGCTTCTATCCTTCCATCTTCGAAACGTGGGCTATACAGTTAGAGGCGTATATCCACGGACACCCGTTCATGGAGACTCTGGAATCGAAGCTGGTCAAGCGGTCTTCGTGCGCGGAAATCGCACAAATCGATGCCCTCATGCACGTTTATAGGGCAAATCAATCAGTTGCATTGTGAGTCGTTGCATTGGTCGCAGTGTATTTGGACTAATCTGATCAACAGCCCCAATTCCGATGCGCAGAACGAGACGGACTACCTCATGCGAGAAGTCCTAGGTGACGACTGGAACCATGAAAAGATGCAAAAACTTGTTGGTGAATAAGATTAGGTAAAGGACAAGGAGATTGTGTAATGAAGCCGTACAGAAGTCACTCTAGTAAAGCAACTTGGCTGCTCGCTTTTCAAGCTCAGGAGCGAATGAGATGCTTCCAACCATCTCAGTGGAAATCCCTTCGAGAACACATCGAGCGCCCTCTGACGCTCGAAACGAAGACCAGCCAGCGAATTGCCACCCAGTTCGAACTGTTCGAAGCGACCACGACCTGCTTCTGGTGGTAAGATGTGAAAATTCATCATCCTCTGGCTGCAATCTCAGATTCTCCTGAAACTTCAAGGGCCCCTGGTTGGCATCTGAACCCTGGTCACGACTTCAGATGTTTTCGGATCCGTGGAAAATTACATCTTCCCACGTGCTAGGTCCAGCAAGTGAAGTTTTCGGCCGCCCGATATTGCCACCACACAAGTCTTGTCTATTTCCTCGCAGTTCTTCCGAATATCTGTCATGAGCACTCGGAGAAAGGGCACCGGACTCTCGTTGAAACTGGATGCCGCATTTATCTCGCCGTCCATAATAAAACCATCGGCGGTGATGGTGCTCCGTTCTTCGGCCTGTTGCCATCCGAGGCCAGGTGCAGTACAAACCTCGACATACCCGCTGAAAGAGTCCTAGTGGAGCCGTCCGGCAAACAAATTCAACTGGATAATGAATTGAGGTTGCAACGTCGGTGATGCCGCCATTCCTGAAACAACTTACAAGTCTGACCTATCCAATGGGCAGATGGCGAGGTTCGGTCGCGGTGTATAAATATGAAGGGCCACCCGTTTCGAGCGGTGTACGTCTGGCTGAAGTACCTGTGCTTCATATGGACTGAGGATGACTATATGTTTGATGTTGTCATTCCTGTTCCCGATGCTCGTCAGAAGGGGCACCGGGCTTGTACAAGGACAAGGCAGCGGTCGAAGGCTGGCCAGACTGGCATCAACAGTCTTGCACTGGAACCACGCGATGTGATGTTCTTGGGCTGGCACAGTTACGGCGGTATGGTACCTGAATATCGTGGCTAAAGCAGGAAAAGGTTTGGGCAGACGGTGTGGCCAGTCCTATGCCCAAATTCTACGCAGCGTCATTTCCGCACCCCACCCGCATTGAATACCCAGGCCCTCCTATTCAACAGCCATTTCATCCTGATGGCCATCAATGTCATCTACTGGGTCTCCATCCTCAGCGGTCACTACTTGCCGGACCGGTTCGGCCGCCGCCCGCTTCTGATGTCCACGGCCCTGTACTGTGCTATCACCCTGTTGATCATCTCCATCATCAACACGACCATCAAACCCCCGAGCAGCGCCACCTCCAAGGCCGCCATCGCTCTGGAACATCAGATTCGGAATAATGTCGCCGCTGATCTGGATCACTACCGCCGAAACTGCCCCAACTCGCAACCGTGAGCGGGTTCTCGCCACCGCCGTCTTCCTGGGGTTCGGCGTTTCGCTACTCATCTCTTCCGTCTCGCCCTACATCCAGACAAGGGCTATGGGAATCTGCAAGGCAAGATTGTAAGCATAACATATCTAGCATATATGATCCCCTGCGTCCACCTGGCTTTGTCAAATCCTGGGCCCCTTCCCTGCCCAAATCAGGCTAACACACACAGTGAAAATTCTAGGGATTTATTTGGTCGGCATTCTCTTTCGTCACTGTGGCCTGGGTATTCTTCTTCCTCCCCGAGATGAAGGGCTTTTCTCTCGAACAACTCGACTCCCTGTACGAAAACAAGACGCCCACCCGCCAATTCGCCAAAATCAAGTTTTGCGATGACATTCTGGCCGACGAGCAGGTCCATCGCAAACAGAACTTGGAAATCGAAGAGGTCCCGAGTATTAAGCAAGAGTAGAAGGAAAGGATGGGATGATGTCAAGCCAACTGAATATCCAGATGCCCTGCCCTGCCACCGCGCTACTACCAGCAAGGACTTCCGGATCCGATTCATCATCGGGCTTCTAGTTTGTCCTTGAGACTGTATTCTGTATGAGTGGATCGCTAAATCATCCTCGATGTTGCAAGTTGCTCCAGTGTCCCCACTTGACTTTCTGGAGTGTCCGCCCTGAGCTGGCACAGGAGGAAAATTCGGTCTTGCATTTGCATCAACGTTTATAAGGTCCAAGTTTGCATTCCGGAGCTATCGGGATTCCCTCCCAGATAGGATATTCGAAGAACCCCAGAGGCCTAGAAACGCGTAGTGTTACAGAAAGCCCCGTACAGAGGGGCTTGCACTCCCGCGGCGATTGAACCGGCTTTGACACCACCAGCGCAGAAGCCGATGGCCGGCAGTTACCATAGAAAACAAGCATGGTGCTGTAACGTGCCAAGAGAGACGATAAGGTGCCTGAATCAACGTAGCCCTTGATTGGTATATTGACCGTGTCCATGATCATAGAATGGAATGAGCTTGAGTTCAGCTCATTGCATCGCGGTGGGGAAAAGCGATGCTCAGGCTGTGGACAACTCGAAGGAAGAAGTTGATAAGTTGTACAGTAGTACTGTAGGTCTTTCAAGTTTCACAACCTTGTAGCACTTCTTGGCGCCGACAACGCCTCGTGCTGTGGAGGAGTTTGGAATGGCACAACCCAGTAGACTTTAATAAGTTGGCTGTCGCTGCTCGGTTGCACTTTTGCCTCCAAGTTGCCCTTGTTTCAGCTATCGCCGAACCTCAACAATTGTAAACATCCCGTCTCATGGATCTGGCGTGCTGAGACTCCCGCCAGAATGCCACCGACTGTCCATTCTATGCCAAAGAAGAGAAAGCCGTCCTTCGATCTTAGAGATACGGCATTACCCGCCTACGACGAGAACGGCCATAGCTCTTCACCGAAGCGCACTTCCCGTACTGCTCCATCTCTGAAGAGTCCGAAGAGTAATATCCAGCAAACCTCTCGAGCGACCAAGCGTCAGTGCAAGCCCTGGAGCATATTGCCGCCTCAACGACCGGAGACAGATCTTTCGGTCGCCAGAATCATAGATTGGATTGACACTCAAAGTGCCCCGACGAGCCAACCTTTCTCCAGCGTCCCGGTCGACCTGTCCGTCGAGTGCAACGCAGATCGACCAAGCATCGAAGAGAAAAGCCTCCGTGTGAACAGCGCAAGTCTACTTTCGGACGACTCCACAGAATCTGAGATGTCGCAGTCTTACATCAGTTCTCAGTCGGACCGCTCTGCTGTGGTCAAGCCGACCGACCCAGATTTTGAGACCCTGCTGAAAGACCGAGGCATTTACGCCCTTTCCCGCAACGCACCAGAGCCCACAAACATCACCGAAGTGAGAGGCGCTCTAGGCAGCACCAGAAAGAGTCCCGGACCTAGCGATGACAGCGCAGAGAACTTCCCGAGGAGGGTCCGCAAGAGTGTAAATGAAGGTGGTGTCATGCAGGCTTTACTACCGAAACTTCTGCCTATTCTCGACCGCTTCTGGGACAGTCAACGCGATGCACTTCCAGTAAATCAGCAATGGGACCGTCATACATTATTGAAACCGGAACTTCGACCAGCCATCAGTCCTCCTCGACCTGCTCAAGCATTCGGCTTTACTCCAGATACTTTCCCATTTCCACACGCTGCGCTACTCATCAAGCCCTCGATGTCCCCAGCCAGAAACCTGGCGTGGCCGTACTTCACCGTGGAAGCCAAAGGACGCCAGGGCCACCTTGATATTGCACGACTCCAAAACTCCAGCAACGCAGCCATCATGCTGAATAACATGCTGCAGTTGAAGAAAGCTATCGGCAAAGAGCATGAGATGTTTGGAGTCATTCGAGTGATGACGATGGAGCTGACAACAGAGTCAATATCTCTTTGTGGTCATTATCTGTGCCAAAGTGCTTCAGGAACTCCGGACTTCCACTCTGTGTGCCTTAGCTGCGCCAGCGCGCTGGATCCCTCCGGAAGAGCATACAAAGAAGCCTACCGGAATGCCATGAACGCTGTGGAATTTACGAGGCGAATGACCCTCGAGTGGGTTACATCAGACATGGCGCAATTGGAGGAGAGGCTTGTCGGCTCGTTGCGGAAAGGACTGAACCAGATGACGCCTCCCACAAGTGACTTCGAACACAGAGACCCTTGCAGGTGGGCGGGAGGACGTTCCAGGGGAGGGAGCAGAGCAAGCAGCAGATCCAGCAGCCGAAACAACCGTCGACCCCGGTCTCCCTCTAGGAAGGCGTCAACTCTTTCTACTGAGCTTGAGCCCGCGTAGGCTACCGCCGACCATTTCAAGTCTCATCCGTGTCTAGGGTGCCCAGGTCCAAGTCCGACCTATTCTCACAGCTCCGTCCGTTTGTTTGCCGCGTCTCTGTCCCTATCGACACCCTTTGCCCGGACGATCCTCGGTATTCTCAACGTTAATGAGTCGTTCTCAGTCTCTGCCCGATGCGGTCTTGTTGCTTCCGGGCCTCGCTATTTAACACTTTCGTCTGCCCGACGACAGCTCTCCTTGTACTAATAATGTCACGGATAGGTCCACGGCCGTAGGAGTAGGGGTGTACTCCAAAAAGACTTGAATTCCAAGCATTTGTGCTTGGTTTTCTGGACCTATAATTGATATCCTGCTCACTAGTCACGTGTTCGTGACACTATCCCCTCCTCCTATGCGACTCGTCCTCGAGGCGCGCGCACTCCCTCCCGGAGGCCGCCCTCTGCCGAGGCAGTCGCACGTACCGAGGCTCTCGGGGCGCCAAGCGCACAACTCGCACGCACACCGCGCACACGCACACCGCGCACACGCATACCGCGCACACGTACTAGCTAGAATATCAACCGAAGTCTCAAAAACCCCAAAATACTTGGTGCTTTTGCCGGGGCTCGAACCCTCGCCAACCGTACGTTGCTACGCTCCAGGAGCCCTCTATAATACCTATCTGTTTTTGAGGCATATCCTTGTAACCTCCACAGCATGGTCGAAACCTGTATCTGTTCGTCGGTCGGTCGCGGCCAAAGCGGCTGCTCCCGCAGAGTTTACAACGAGGTGCTGGCATGGCTGATGTGTGGAAAACTTCGTTTACTGAATATTGCATAAATGAACATCAATTCCCCTGTGCCAGGGGGGATGAGTCTTATCTTAAATCTGAATGTGCTTACGACCTCCATGTCCAGTGACGCATCAAGCGACGTTATGCACTCTACCAGAAGAAGCAATCTTCTAGGAGAAGGCATCAAATGAGCGGGTGTGCTTTTAACAGTGATGCCGGTGTGCTTCCACCTCTCTACATGCCAACGTCCAGCACCGGCATCTATCCCAAAAAGAATCTTGGTCGTTCTTCTTTAGAGCCAGTGAACCTCTTCGGATAATCCGGTCAAACTATCACCTTTGTTATGAACCAGAAAGAGAACAGTCGAGATCCCAGGCTCTTACGATGTTTTATAAAGGTGGATTGTGGAAAGAAAGCCAGTGGCAGCCAATGGTCTGTTTTGATTCAAGCCGATCATAGCAGCGATGCAAAGTCCGCGTTCGTGCCGACTTCCTCTTCATCTTAAGCTGGATCATGTTCGAGTCGCCTCGCTTCTAGCGGCGGTCTCTACTTTGAAATCACCAGGCTTTCCGGCCATGGAGAGCCACTTCTCGTACAATTTGGTGGAGATACTCGTGGTGAACGGCGTTTCAGGCCTTTGTGCGCCTGTGGTCTTTGATGTAAGAGGATGGAGGTAAGGTAAGGCTTCGAACGTTGAACTCGGGCCTGGACAGCAGCCTGTTAAAACCTTTGCTAAACATCACTTGCATGCCACGCTGGAAAGTGGGTTTCCAAATCAAGCTGGTTGTCCAACCAAGCTCAACAATCAGTCGTCCTCGAGGATTTAGATCAGTAACCTGGAGCGTGATGTTCTTTTTCCGATCCTCTTCCTCCAAGGTAAAATTTCCAGTGCCATCTCCTCTTACTTTCCAAGATCACAATGTTCCCTGCACAAAACTGCCCTCGCCCGCCTCACAACAGAGCCTTCCTTGATTCACATTGCCACAATTTGCCAGTACATGGGTGTCCATCCGCCACAAGTCCGCCTTGGAAAACAAATTTTGCCTGCTGGGTGTGCACGATTCTGCCTTATTCAACATCTGGACTGGGCTGAGAATTTATCATAGCGAAAGTCCCTCCCTGAACGGGTTGCTCGCTGTCGTGCTCTCCGCGGAGTTATCTTGTGGTTTCGGAATCAGCCAGGAAAAATTAAGTGCCGCGTTTCAGTTTTCCATCGAACAGAGAATTCAGCAATCGTTCTCAGGTTTCCGGTCTCCATGCTCTGCCGGGGTACTAGGCAGTGCTTATCTCTCACACCTGCATTGAACCGCTTTCTTCAATGCAAGAAGAAATTCCGCCAACGTCTTAGGCTGCCTTTTAGGTGGTCTTAGAAGCAGAAATATTAGGTATAAATCGAGGGGTCCGAATATCGAGAAGTTTGGATAGGTAACTACGTCTTAAATACGTAGGTAGTTTGAAGGGGGCCATGGGGCCACCACCAGCTGGCGGAACAGAGACCTTTTGTTTACTTCGAGTATATGGCGGCCCCCCTGGGTGCTTCGAAAGGGGGCCATGGGGCCACCACCAGCTGCCGCAACAAAAGACTTTTTTATTATTTCGAGTATACGGCGTCCTCCCCAGCAGCAAAATACTAGCTGTATTATATTGAGATATCCATCTCTCATTCAGAGAACCCTCTTCCGCGACAAATTTAATTTGACCGCCTTTGAAAATAGCGGTTTCCTAGGTACGGCGGTGGAAAGGGAGCTTAATGCAACAGCCGGTATTCAGCAGCAGTAGAGGATTCCTAGGCCTTTGCAACACACTGGAACCCAACATCAACAGACGATCTTCGGTCGGCGCAAATCCAAGCCACGGCCGTTCAGAAAGCGGTGATTTCGCACCCATGGTGATGACGACGGATTGCAGCATGTGGGAATGCAGATCTGGGGAGCTGACGTTGCATTGCGTTGATGATTGAGCAGATCAGAACCTTAACGCATAATCCTGACAAGCGCGAAAGACGACATTTGTTCGAAAGCTTCTAGAACACTGTCAGTGCAATGCAAAGTTCAAGTTGTCAGTTATACCGCTGACCGGGGGCCTGATTTCAGGGATGTTCAGCCTCGGCGGAATGCGGCGAAATAATTTTCCGTCCGGTCAATCGCTCGCTGATTCTCGAACAGGCCTGAGCCAGTGCAACTCTACAACGTTGTACACCTCTTCGCTGTTGTGGCCCTGCGGTCGCTTTTCATGCCCCGTTCCATCGACGAGCGGACTTTGTTTGACGGAAACTCTTACTTGCAGGCATGTGTGGTCAGCAGTTCGCACAGGCCTCGTTAGCCGGCGCCGTGCCTGCTTCTGGTCTAACATGTAGGGCAAAGGTAACATGTCGCATGAGTGACACCAACAAGACAGGGCAAGTTCAAACCGGATCGTCGTCGCATGTGGCTCTTTCGAATCCCTCGTATGCTACCACCTACTACCTCGCAGGTGAACAATCATCGCGCGAACAAGGAATGTGAAGATCATCCTTCTGAGGTTGCATTGCGTTTTCACGAGTAGCCAATAGGAGCACCGGAGCAAGCACTGGCACTTTGAACGTTATTCGTGCCCAATCTGCTGTAAGTGCCATCCATACCTTATACTTTAGCCTGGATCTCCGGCCACCCTTTGAAGCATTGGCCTGCTCGAAAAAGGCTGCATCTCCGTGGCTTCCAATGGAGGACCTTCTCGATCTGAGACCGGAGGGGTTTCGCTCGAAGCCTTACCCCAGCGACTACTACTGTACCAGGTACTTGTATTCTGGGGTTACCTTGCGCAATGAGACTGCTACCGACGGACACTGAGATTTCATCCACGATGCTTCGACCCTGTCGCTGACTACCCCTCAAGCACGCTATCTCTGGGCTACAGTATGGTTGAAGGCATAGTTGAACTCTTTGGCAAATCCCTGCTTTTGACCTAACGCTGCGTTCCCAAGGTACATGACCGTACATCATACCTTGACCGCCGGCTGCCACTTGAAATGCAAGATGGTCACACGAGACTTTGGACCCCCACTGCATATCAATTCCCAATGCTACCGCGTCGAATGGAAACATGCCAGTCAACAAACGTCGGGTTGAGTTGCATGTTCTGACTGGTTGTCGGTGGATACAGTCGGTAACTGTTACCGTCTTCAAAACAACAGCCCGCAGAAATAAGTTGACACCAGGCTTTCAATCCCCGACTCGAACGCCCCAGCCTAAGAATCGAATTGGGCGTGCAAGCAAACTTTCATTTCCACTGTGACTATCTGCTGAGGGAACGACGGCTGTATGCTAAGTGGGTTAGTGGGTCTTTGGCCGCTGTCCCTATAGCCGAATGGGGTAATTCTGGTCGACACTCGGCGAGAATCAAGATTTGTCCTCCACCATACCCCCAGAGAGCATCTCCGCCAGATACCCCCTGTCTGGCGCTGGAAATATCTATATATCCCCAGGCCAAGATCGAGTGTCAAGCACTGATATTCTCTACCCCAGACCAGCCCTCACCCCAAAGAGACGACCATCGAGAATACACTCCTCTTTGCCTACAACATGGGGTTCCTTTTCAACAAGCCTGCAGATGTGCCGGGCTCGGCGGTACCTGCTATTATTATCGGTGGGCTCACAAACAATTCCAACCTCGTGTTGAATTTCTACTCACATTGTCCAAGGTTGCTTCGTTGCTTTCGGAGGTATCTTGTTTGGCTATGACACGTATGTATTCGATATGCCACAAGTCTGCAAACCACCACTGACGAGTCTTTGCCAGTGGCACGATTGGCGGCATCCTGGCCATGAAATACTGGCGAAAACTTTTCTCAACAGGATACATCAACCCTAAAGACGACTTCCCCGATGTGTCGGCCAGCCAAACGTCTGAAATTGTTTCGATCCTGTCCGCGGGGACTTTCTTCGGCGCTCTCTTCAGTGCACCTCTGGCAGATATGCTGGGCCGACGATGGGCCATGATCTTCAACTCGGCCGTCTTCACCTTCGGCGTCATCCTGCAGACCGCAGCCACAGCGATTCCCATGTTTGTGGCTGGACGATTCTTCGCCGGCCTGGGCGTCGGTCTTCTCAGCGCCACTATACCATTATACCAATCCGAGACAGCCCCAAAATGGATAAGAGGAGCCATCGTCGGCTGCTACCAATGGGCAATCACAATGGGACTGTTCCTCGCTGCCATTGTGTTGAACGCGACCAAGAATCGCAACGACACTGGATCCTATCGCATCCCCGTGGCCGTGCAGTTTGCATGGGCGATCATCCTGGTTGTCGGAATGCTAATCCTACCCGAAACCCCTCGCTTCTTGATCAAGAAAGGTAAACCCGAGCAAGCGGCAAAGTCACTTTCGCGCCTTCGCCGACTCCCGGTCGACCATCCTGCTCTGGTGGGAGAACTCGCGGAGATCCAAGCCAATCACGACTACGAGATGACTATCGGCACGGCTTCCTATCTCGCCTGCTTCAAGCCTCCGATCAGAAAGCGGTTGTTTACTGGTATGGCTCTGCAGGCTCTGCAGCAGCTGACCGGTGTCAACTTTATTTTCTATTACGGCACAACCTATTTTACTTCTGCGGGCATCAACAACCCTTTTATTGTTTCTGTTGTTACTTGTGTCGTCAACATCTGCAGTACTGTTCCTGGTCTGTGGCTAGTCGAGCGCTGGGGAAGACGACCACTGTTGCTGTTCGGTGCTATTGGCATGTCGGTGTGTCAGCTCATCGTGGCAAGCGTCGGTACCGCCAGACCAGACGAGTCCGCGGCAAGCAATGCTTTGATTGCCTTTGTGTGCATTTACATCTTCTTCTTTGCTTGTAGTTGGGGTCCTTGTGCTTGGGTTGTTACTGGTAAGCATGGCTGACAGCATGAAACTTGTTCTGTTCTTGGAGTGTTAACACTTTCTTTTTTCAGGTGAAATCTTCCCTCTCAAGGCTCGCGCCAAAGGTCTTTCCATGACAACGGCCTCGAACTGGCTTTTGAACTGGGCCATTGCCTACGCTACTCCATATATGGTCAACCCGGGCCCCGGAAACGCGTAAGTCGAAGACTCTGTTTCTTCTCTGTTGCCTCTGTTGGCGGTGCTAGTTTTCTTTTGCAAAAGACAAAAAAAGAAATTACTGACTCTTTTGTCCTGTAGAAACCTCGGATCCAAAGTCTTTTTCATCTGGGGAGGCTTCTGCTGCATCTGCATGGCCTTTGTCTACTTCTGCATCTACGAGACCAAGGGTTTATCTCTGGAGCAAGTCGACGAACTATATGCCAAGGTCTCTTCGGCTCGCAAGTCGCCTGGTTTTGTCCCGACTGTCCACTTTACGGACATCGAGCAGGTCGTTGACGCCGAAGGTGCGAGACGGAGCACGCTTGCCGATCTTGAGTTGGCCGCGGTCCGTCGTAAGAGCTCGACTATCCATGAAGAATATCTCAAATCTGGATAAAATATCAGCTTATCCACCTGGGCTGGGCTGGGCTGGGCTGGGCTGGGCTGGGCTGGCAGGAAGAAAGAAAGACCGCAAAAAACGACCTGACCTTTCAAACAAGGGATATCGTATGTCGTGGCATGTAGATAGGACTGGAATTGTGGGATTGAATCAAAGTCGAACACAATACACGATATAACGGGACAGGTAGGTACCTTCCTTCTATGGGCCGCCAACCTGGAGGTGTTTCTGGAAGTGTTTCCGGAGGTATTGGCCCTGCCCAGCTACTGTTAAGCTGGAATGAAACCGCGGGGCATACCTATGATACCTTGAGTAGATAGATATCTAAATGGGCCATTTGACATACAGTTACCTTACCTTGTCTTGCTCTGGTCTTCTGGCCTTGAACCATTCATTATAGTAGACTCAAGGTAAGAAGAAGCATATAGCCTGAGTACCTGCTCTATATTCAAGAAAATCAAAGCCTCGGTCCGCAGTCGCAGTCGAAGTATTTGTCAACTTGTCCTGCAGATAGTTCAACGTTCACTACTGTACAGTACCTTCTAAAAGCACATGTACTGTAGATGTGGGTCGCAGTACTAGTAGCCCACTGGCAGATGGAGTCTTGAATGATTCCATTAGGTACCTCATTCGACTGCCACTGCAGTGGTCCTTCAAGGCACTCAAAAAGCGGCGGCACTGTTCAAGGCCTGGCGTCGGCGCCGACCCCTTCCTTCGTGTCCTCGCCAACTAATAACCGCATCTACATCTACTACTGGCACAACTTGAGAATTGATTACTTTCATACTGATTCTGTCCAGTTCTGTAAGCAAGTTCGTGATTGGGCCGTATGACGAGGTTCCATTGGAAGCACTAAGGGCATGCTGCTGCAAGGCAACGAGGTAGTAAATGGATTTCAGGGCGAGGTGAAGGCAATCCATCGCCCTATTTGAAGGATGTCCTCAAGTTCTGGCACAGAACGGGCACCATATTTCACCTGTCCATAGCGCCTCATCTTGATATTCTGGGTACAAGTCGGATACCGCAAGAACACCCGCTTGCTCTATTCACTCAATAGGATGTTCGAGTTCGGTGCCTGTTGCGCTCGGTTCGCTGAGGGGTGACTCGCAGAAGACAGGAATGGGAAATAAGGCTTCCTTTTCGACGCGACAGAGCAGCCCTGCCACATTTCCCAGCGAAGCAAATGACCAGCAAAGTCCACGACACCGCTGAAAGAACACTTTTGACTCCCATGTTCCTCTTTCAACTCGTGGCTCCGCTCACAGACTGGTCAAGTAGTCCTCTATTTCCTCCTTAGTGAGTTTCCGGAACCGAGGGCCTACGGCTCCCTCAACCCCCTCATAGCCCAGTAAATGGTTCGCGGGTTCGCCGACAATGCCGATTTCCACGGTATCACCATTCATTTCACCCTCGATTGTCTCCTTCAGCGTCAATAGCGCAATGTGGATAGCATCCTATAACCCAAAAGTTAGCTTTGTCAAACACAGCCTGACCTTTGTTTATGCTCTTACCTCCAGCTCAAGGGAATCATTGTATCTCTTCTCCAAAAAGGTCTTTGCACTCGTCGCACTCTTGCCAATCGCCGTAGCCTTCCACGGAAAGTAACTCCCGCTAGGGTCGACCTGATATAAGCTCGGTCCGCCCTTGAGGATACCGCCGGTCTTCCTGCTGGCCAATTTTGCTTCCGCCTCGGTCTCGCCTTCTTTGGCCTCTGTCGTCTCGGGTTCAATGCCGTCGTCCCATCCGGCGATCAACAAGCTCACTCCGTATGGTCGCACACCCCCGGACTGCGTCGCCTCTTGCATTACCCGCGCCACATCTTGCACCAATATCCGAGTCGGCGGGTACTCATTGTAGATGCGCTTGTAGTTGGTATGTGACACCTTGCGAGCTTTGTCCACAAGCACTCGGTAATCGGGGCCCATGCCGCTGTAGACCATTCCAATGTTGGGTGTGATATGTGAGACTTTCGACAACGAGGGTGCGTCTATCAGGGGAGAGGAGGATTTCTTTTCGGTCGCAAGGACAATGCCATTGGTCGCTGGGAGTTCGGTGAGCACTGGATGATTGAAGAGGCCCAAACAGAGCATTTACCTTTAATGCCTAATGAGGTAACACCTTGGTTGACTGCATTGAGGGCATATTCTGGAGATACTGGTAAGCTCGTCACAGATTACTTGGAGACGTAGTCTATTACCTATCTGAACAAGCTTGCCGCTGTATCGTGTTAGCAATCGCAGGCGTGATCTGGAATATACAGTGGTGAACGTACCTAGGCGAGAACGTCGTAAGTGAGAAGGAGTATCGGTCCGCCATTTTGGCGAGAGAGCTGAAGGTGAGAACGCAAGGATGAAAGCGGTGTCCGAGCAGGTAGGAGATTAGAAGGCCGCAGTTAGTCAATGTCGAGCTGAACGGTGGTGAGCAACGAGGGGATGGGTTGGACTTTTGCAACCGGTAACCTCAGCTGAAGTTGAAGCGCAGCGACTCTGGCTCTCTCGCGAGGCTGCAAGATCCACGCGTAACTGGCAACCGTCGTCCCGTATCAGGTAAAGCGGCATCAGGTAAACATAGGGCGGCATTATCGTCTTCCTAGGAGCGTGCGCCGAGAGCCTCAGGCTGCAGTGCTTCGACTAAACCCAAATCTTGGCATTCCGCCCAAGAACCCGAAGTCGAAACCCGACCTTGAGCATTTCTTCCAAGCCGCTCCCAAGGACAGATTGTTTCTGCTCTCCTCCGACATCTTCCTCTCCCTTATGCCCTAATCCCCGGTCTTTCAGGAGACTGCGCAGGGAGACGCGAAATGCCTATCGTTGACCTTCAAGTTGTGCCCTTATCCGTGTCTCCCTTTGTCTAACTCCCTTGTTTTATCCCTACCTCCGGAAGCTCGATTTCCCACCATGTCCGCACTTCGAGTCGCCGGACTTGAGTTAACTGCTGATCCAAATTGACCATCCTTAGCAGACCTTATACCTCTCAAACATGACATCCATAGACGATACCTCTAATCCCACCTCCGCGAATCAGTCCACTTCTGAGCCACCACCGACTTGGACTTACCCTACAAGGACCTGCCGCCTGTGTCTGGAGGAAGTCCCTGCGACTGTGACTCTTTACCCGCCCGGCCTCCCTCCAGCGTTCCAGCGTCCTTTCATTGAATATAAAAATGACGATGAGTATGGCCGACTCGTCAAGCCTTGTCATTGCAGAGGCGGCATGAGATACATTCATGAACTGTGTTTACGAAGATCGAGAACTGAAGGCGTCCGGCCGGGGTCATTGTGGAAATGCCACGAGTGTGGCTACCAGTTCAACTTCAACCGGCTCACATTGCAAAGATATTTGGGAAGCAAGGCATTCACGGGCTTTTTGACGGTCTTGGTCATGTTGCTTGTCATGTTCATGCTGGGCTTCATTGCGGACCCTATCTTGAACTTCTATACCGACCCTTATGAAACCATCCTTGGCCATGAAGACCTATGGTCGGATATCGAAGTTAACCGGTCGAAAGATATCTCGTCTGGGTGGGCCCAACACTTTGTAAAGGGCATGGTTTCAATGGGTGTTTTAAGCTTTCTCAGAACCGCCCTTCTGAATCCCTTCCAATGGTGGAACCTCAGGACTACCGGGTTTGTCAGCAGTAGAATCTCGGGAAGGTCCACCACCGGCCGCGATCGCGCTGTCAATGTGAGCTGGATCGTGATTGTTATGGGTGTTTTGTCCGCCTCATATCTGTTCTATCAGTGGGTTCAAACCATCATCACCAAAACTCTCCAGCGCATTGGGAACAACATCGTTGATACTCAGCTACCGGGGGATGACGACGATCTCAAGCCCCCTCCTGGTTTTAAGTTCGACGAAAGCTATCCGAAAGCTATCGATTCCCAAGCTTCTCAGCCAAAACCTGATGTTGACGGGCATGACGGCCAAACTTTAGGGCCTCATTCGAAGTCCCCTGGCAGCCTGGATCGAAACGATGATTCTGGACTGGCTCAGCGGCGTTCGGATGTACCGAACTTGCAGGATGCTGCAGGAGTTGATGGAGTTGCAACCAGCCCGATATCTCGTTCCGCACAGGGCCACCTTCCAGGCAGTTGGGACTCTACAGGGTTCAGTTCTGCAATCGAGAGTGCGCAGTCTCAGGGATGGTCATTCTCCGACCTCTGAAGTCAATATCTCGCCCAACTTTGAGTTGTCACCTCTCCTTCAGTGGGGTGCCAATCAGTCAATGGGCGAAGAGCAACAGCTTACTGCCCCCATGAGACACATTGGCGTCATGTCGTGGGTCTTCATGGGCAGTTTGCACGGCCAAACCTCTTCTAAAATACCGGGTCCTTCTCTCATGACTTGGGGTGGAACGTGTTTGGTAAATGAATGACAGAGTATAATAGTTGGATCTGATATGGAATGAATGTGATGTCTTGTTCTATGTCAGTACTGTCTGCCCTCTCGTATGTTGCTGTGCCTTGGTTGATTTCGCAAGGCCGCTGTGTGTTTCTCCCATAAGCCAGGTTGCAGCACAGTGAGCGACACCGACACCTTTCTTTGAACACCCAGCCTGACAAAATACACTGCCAGCGTTCAAGGAAGGGTTATCAGGTATCGGGTATCGCTCACTGTGCAGCCAAGTTCCAAACTGCGTCGCTCTTTCCGTGTGCATGCAATCCAGGCTGGAGTCTTCGTCAATGATGCTAGCACTGCAATTGTGCTCTATATCGCCAAGCACAACCATGATGTCTGATGCCACTACACTGATGATTACCTTGGGATGCCTGATTTCGACCAAAGATTATGATGCCTGAATCTCAGGGATGATATGATCATGATGCCTGGACCCCACGAACGTCCAGAGAATAACCTCACCACCCTCTTCGAGCGTTATCCCGACATCACTTTCGATACCACCACGGATTTGCTCGATCCCGAATGTGACAGGGAACACTTCTCATCACCTTGTTCGAACCTCACCGACCACGATGAAGCACACCACTCGGTAGAGTCCGCCTCAACGGCCAACACTACACCTTTGCGACCACAGCCTCAGAGGGTCCAAACAGCGTACATGCCCGACCATTCCGATTTCTTGGTGGAAGTCGAAGGCGCGGATCTACCAGAAGTCTGTAAACATGGTTTCAGGACTCTTGCCTATCACATTGCGGAGCTTACTACGCTGCTGGTGCTTCCGAACGGTCGGCTCTCTTCGGCCTATGCCAAAACGAACAGAGAGGCCATTTTGGCTCATAGTCAAGATATGCTGGTTCAACTTCGAGACGCAAACAGCATGCTCGCAGAGCAAGTACGGAACGATTCATATATCAAATCACTGGCACTCTTCACAATCAAGCCCGCGCAACAAGACGTGTGGACTATCTTCCGGCAGAGAGCCCAAGTGATCGTGGAGTGAGTGTTAGCATTCAATGCAGTCAGTGTCAATGGCTGATTTGTCTTATAGTTATACAGCACTTCCGTCGGCATCGGAGCTGAAACTATCCGTCCATCTCGCGCACCTGTTTGATGCCTACGTCTACCATCCTTTCATTCGGCTGCCAGATCTTAGTGGTATTGATTTGGACATCCAGGCGCGAATCAACGACCTGTATGATGGTATTATGACGCTTCCACATGGCTACCGTCGCTGGTGCAATGCAATGAAGGATATCAGGCACACATATATGCTGCCCTTGCTGAGGCAGATGCGAGAATCGCCGGTGATATTGCAGGAGATCAAGGATTTCGAGCAAGCGAAATCGGCTGCACTGGCAGTCGTTGGCGATCCCGGAGCACCAGGGATGCGAATCATAGATGAGACTGTGATTAGGTACTTGGAGGCCACTGCTAGCCAAAGGAGAAGAACAGCACGTCCTATGAGGAGTTGATACCGTAGAGAGCAGATGTCGGAAATACCTCACGATGCGGCAAGGAGAAAACAAATGCACGGCAGAGGCCTCTGTGTAGGTGTTTGGAAGTCCAAGTGGCTCTTCGATTATGCGCTCAGGCGACCTATGCAAGGGGGATAAGGTGGGGTCATGGTTCGCTGGATAGAGTAGTACTGTACAACGCTGCACTCCACGATGACAATACAGGTGATGCCAGCCTTGTGGATCAATGGACATTCACTTCAGCCTTGCGCCGAATATATGGCGGAGTATTTCGTTCTAGTACGTCATCCCGGCCACTTTACGCGGTGTCACGTTCTTTGGGCACTCGACGCGTCGGGAGCGCATCTTTTTCCCGACTCAACTGCAATAAACAATACAATTGTCTACTGTACTTTACTTTTTCAACAAACTCCAGAGCGTCAGCCTGCAACACCAGCTCATCATGGCGCTCCTGGTGGATAAACTCCGTCCCCGCTCCCTCGACGCGCTCACATATCACAAAGACCTTTCAGACCGGCTGGCATCTCTGGTAAAGCATCCCTAAAGCATCCCGCTACATTGAAAGACGAACGTTGGCTCGTCATTTACTGCCCTCTTCAATGCATTCATCTCTGTCAAGACTAGGGAACTAAGATTTCATTTGTTCTCTATTAGGCCGCATCCGCCGATTTCCCCCATCTCCTATTCTACGGCCCCAGCGGCGCCGGCAAAAAGACACGCATCCTCGCGACCCTGCGCGCCCTCTACGGCAGCGGCGTGGAAAAGATCAAGATCGACGCACGAGTATTCACGACCTCATCTAACCGCAAACTCGAATTCAACATCGTGTCCTCCGTCTACCACTTGGAAATCACGCCCAGCGACGTCGGCAGCTATGACCGGGTGGTGATCCAAGAACTGCTCAAGGAAGTAGCACAAACACAACAAGTCGATTTATCCGCAAAACAACGGTTCAAAGTCGTAGTGATCAACGAAGCCGACGGCCTCAGTCGAGACGCACAGGCGGCCCTACGACGAACAATGGAGAAATACAGCGCCAACGTACGCCTGATTTTGGTCGCCAACAGCACAGCGGGAATCATTGCACCCATCCGCAGTCGAACACTGCTAGTGCGTGTGGCGGCTCCCACAGAGACTGAGATCTGTGATGTCCTCGCCAAAGCGGCGAAAAAGGAAAATTGGAAAGTCATTCCGGCTCTCAATGAGAGGATTGCGAAAGAGTCAAATCGGAATTTACGGAAGGCGTTGCTCATGTTTGAGGCTGTCTATGCCCAGAACCCGGAACCGAATGAAAAGACACCGATTAGCCCGCCGGATTGGGAGATACTCGTTGAGCAGATTGCAAGGGATATTGTGCGTGAACGGACCCCGGCGATGATTCTGGCGACGAGGGCGAAATTGTATGATTTGCTTACGCATTGTATTCCGGCGAGTATGGTGCTCAAGACGCTCTGTTTTAAATTGTGCAATCTGCCGGAGGTGGATGATTCGCTGAAACCAGAGGTCGTGAGGTGGGCCAGTTTCTATGAACATCGTGTCAGGTTGGGGAGTAAGGTTATTTTTCATCTCGAGGCTTTTGTGGCAAAGTTTATGAGGGTGTTTGAGGGGTATTTGGTCGGAATGGATTTTTGAAATGGACTGAGAGATGGAAGGCATTGAGATGAAATGAATGAAATGGTCCGAGAGAGCTGAGGGCTCGGAGATGTCTTCACCCTGTCCTACGCTGCATATCACGCCAATGGACCGGTAGGGTAGGCGTGAAAGCAGGGCTGGTATGGCATGGAAATCATCCTCCAGGATGCACGCACTGCATGACACAGGACAAGTTTTGATGCTTCATCAACTCGACAAAGTCAAGGTCAAAATGCCCAAACCGACAAGACCAACAATCCCTTCACATCGCATGGTACGAGGACGGGGACGGGCGTAGCGAGCAGCTTCCAGAAAATGCTGTTGTATTTGTTTTGTTGTTCTCATTCAGCGAGTACAGGTACGCCGGGTAGTAAGGAAGGCAAAGGCAAGGGCCATTGCCATCGTCACTGATCTAGGCGTCCATACCAACGGGCTCATGCTCACCAATGATGATACCATGAAAAGTACTAAGTGCTTTTTATCTCAATCTATCTCGGGGCTGAGCCTTGCACTGCTACAGTGCGAGAGTATGAGGAGTACGGAGTACGTTCAATAAAAGCAGCATCCTCTGATCTTGATCTCCAGGTCCTCTGAAGAGCTCCGCAAGGAACCAAGAAGGAAGCAGTCAAGGCCAGTAAGAGAGTGGGATAATGCGCATCACTGTGAAGAAAGGTCGTCATCGTTCCATCATTGCATGTACTTATCCAGGAAGACATCTCTCCCATTTCATGCTCATACCTCATAAGAACCAAAAGCAAAAGCAAGATCAAAATCTGAGTCGTCAATATCATGTTTGTTTCTTCCCCGTCGGTGGATTTCCACTGGGCATTCTCGTTTCTGTATGGCCAAATGTATTCGTTGTTCATTATCATCATTCATATGCCGGTGGATACAAACCACCGCTAGCCTTTGGCGTACTGTTGATCTTGATTTGAAAAGGACGGGCATTGCTTGTGCCATGGCATCCAGTCGGCATCGATAGTAGTTCCGTGGTCTCGTGTCTCGTAATCTCGTAAGCGTGGCATCCTCGTAGGAGGAGCTACTTGTGTATTTCGTGTCTGTTCGTTTCTGATTTCGTCAACCTCTGGGTCACAAACTAGAAGTTGGGCTGTGCAGTCGCCCACCGGCCGAGTCATTCCATTAGTATCGTCACGTCAAGGAGGAAATGAAGGATCTTCGTCCATGGGTCCAGATCGTCGTCGTTTCAATTTTCGTCTCCCCCCTTCTCCACAGATTCAAATCCACCCGTCGGCGTTGTTCTGTGGATCCGCGCCCACGGTTATCAATCCAAACTCATATCACTCCGTCTGGTCTCGTTGCGACCATGGGTTCTCGGTCCGTAGAGTCTCGTCTGGTGTGCGCAACCATCTTCGTTTGATCTGCTCTTTCGTAGGTGGCTCGTACACCTCTCCCTTCACACATATTGCCCCGCGAAACACATTCAATGGTGCGTCAAGCCGCCACGGGTGCCACAACGCAATCTCCATCTCTGCCCTCAGTCGACATTTCCGCTGCCTTCCTCTTGTGGTCCCGCTTCTTTAGCAAGAACTCGGCCGCACGTTGAGCCGCACGACACTGCGCTTCTGCCTTGCAGCTCCCCCTTTTCGCATGGGCAATTCGTTCGCCATCCAGCAAGACTTTACATTTCCAGCCACGCCGGAACACGGCCCCATCTTCAACTACGGTTGCGGCACGCTTCTTCGACTGATATGTCACCAGCTTACACCCAGGCTGGACCTGACTCAACAAGTGTTCCGGATGAATGAGGTCTAAGCCGGCCTTCTGCTTGGTATTGGCAAATCGACGAACAAGATCCATGAACCCCAGTCGCTCCAAGAAGCCGACACACGCACCCAGGTCCCCGTTCGAATCGATGAATATTGCACCAAGCAGGGACTCGATAATGTCCGAGTACATTTTGGGGGCTCCGATGTGGAGTAACTCCGCCCAAGGAAATTTGGCGCCATGCTTGAATGCCTGCAGTACTGCATCCCGCACATCATGGTATGCAGCTAGTGTGCCCTCGCGTTGGAGCGGGTCGTCACGATTGCCGCTCCGTCGAACATGGTCAAACAGGTAGACTGTCTTCGTGGTGGAGGTTGTAGATGTTGATGTAGGGTTAGTGGAGATGGTGGTTTTGCGCGTGAAAGGGTCTGTGGCTATTTCGAAAGCGTTGGAAGTGTATGATGCCTGAAATACGAAGAAGGCGAGGGTTGCATGGCTGACAAGCGCGTGGCGGCGGAGAGTCATTTCTTCCGGGTTAAATTGATGCTGCTGCTCCTCTCGGGACAGCAGGCCTGTCGTCGATTCGACATCAGTGCTGCTATGAAACAGTGCCTGCTTGACGATGTGGTCGAGCACGGCATCGCCTAGGAACTCGAGACGGTCGTACGAAGAAACTTGACCACCGAGCCAGGACTGAGTAAGTGCTTCGGCTAGCAGAGCGTGTCGGGTGAATCTGTAGCCGATCAAAGACTCAACTGGAGCGTACAACTGATACCCAGTAATTTCGGAATCGTCCATGACATGGATCCTGACCAAGTTCTCAGATACCGGTCTCCAGGGAACTTCTTCAAGGAACAGTCGCAAGGCCGCGATGACACCTTCTTGAGACCGACTCTCGATATTATCTCCATTTGTGGTGGTTGTCGACCCATTCAAACTAGCAGCGCCGATGAGAGCCTCAATCACATCCGCCAGGGTCTTTGAAGAAAGATGCGTCTTCTCACCATGCGCCACGGTATCTGTGCTGTCACCATGACCCTCTCGATCCTCTTTGCTAACTCCAGCCGTCCATTCTGCGCCCGAGAACCGATGCTGGGTTAGGAACTGCTCGAGAGCCAGTGTTCGTGTGGCTCGTTGCAGGCGAGCATTGTTGACGATGCGGTTACGAGCAATTGTAAGGCCGCTTTCGGGGTAAGTGGGATTGTCCACAAATCCCTGAATAGAAGTGTAGAACTTCAGCAAGTCGTCTCCAAGGAATTCTAAGCGCTCGTAGTTTCTGGGCCCAACTCTCGGCAATGTAAGCGCTTCCGACACCAAGTCCATATCAACAAGAGGAAGTCCAGCTAGGGGTCCTTGGCAAGCCGCCGCTGTTCGGAGACAAACCTCGAGCATATGTGTGATCGAAGGAACCAACAACATGAGACGGGCATAGTCAACCGGTACTCCTAGCAACACACATTGGTCGACCGGAAGCGACCGTTGTTGTGGTGGAAGGGCTGAAGTAGGATTCGCCACGGGCCCCAAGAATTCCAGTCGCCTAGACAGCTTCGTTGCAAGAATGTCGGGGATCCTACCATCAATGGATGTGACACGAGAGCCAAGTTGGTCTTTTGATGGTTGGTACACATAGGGGATCTGTTCGTTACTGGGGATCACGAGATATTCCTGGTCCAGCAGACCTTCTGTGGCGCAGACATCCAGTAGCCCTCTGTTGGTTGTGATAAGTTCATGCGACTGCTCAAGTAAGAGTGGTTCACACACTGGTACCAGGAGGAAAGGAAATCGGTTACGTTGAAAGCCTCGCAGTCTTCTTCCTAGGACGGTAGACAGCAAATGTAGGCTAGTTTTTCGTGCCAGGTCGAGTGCAGGATAGTTAGTCAGTTCTTCGCCTGGACTTAGACAAACCTGCAAATCTCCCAAATCTGTGTCGTATAGACAGAACTCAGTGCCTGACAGTTTCAAGGGCAGGAGCAAGCTGAGGGCTGGCTTTGCGCCATTCTTGTTCTTGACATGGAGCTGATGTGCATAAATTGTGTTGGTTTTAGCCCACTGTTCCATCACCGCAGGCCAAGGATTGTACTGCTGTCGAACAACATAGGTGCTCTCCCTCGTCTCAATGTCCGGCTCTGCTTCTCCATTGCCATCTTTCGGCCAGTGGATCGGTTGCAGGTTTTCGTTTACCAGTCCGGCTTTGTAAAGGCCAAGATATGCGTGGAATGCGGCATCTTTCTTGGCCATCCTTTCGGTCTGCCACCCCAACTGCGAGCTGACCACGTGCAAATGTGGCGGCAGACAAGTTGGCAAGTATACCTTTGCAAAAATCCTCAGACCGATCTCGCCCTCTAGGCAGAATATCGGTTCTGGCGGTTCGCTGTCGGCATTCCTGGGCAGTTTGGAGCAAAACCGTTGCAGCGATTGCCGAGCATTGTCGAAGGTCAAAGTTGCCCTGCCTCCGTCAGTAAATGCATCCTGACCTCTCCCATACTGGGATTCGGCGTAGCTGGACCGCCGCTTACCCCGTCGATGGTACCCGAAAGATGGATCCCCCTTCCTCTTTCAAGGACTCAACGACTTTCCGTGCCTCCAGATCACGCAAAGAACTCTCGCACTTCCTCTTCATGTCGGCTTCCCATGCTTCAAATGACTTGATTTTGGAGTAAGGTTCAAGAGACGACCGTAGTTCAACGTATTTCGAGTTCCGTTGTCGCGCCCGCCCCCTACTTTGGACAAAACTGCGAAGATTAGGGCGCGCATCAAAGGATATCACCAGATTCATGGAGGGCACATCAATTCCTTCCTCAAGCACGGAGGTTGCTATACATAGATTGAGCTGACCACGGCGGAACCTTTCGAGGTTTTCGAATTGGATGTGCAATTGTGCGAAATCGAAGGCACCTTGATAAGCAGGATTGGACACTCCCACGAATGAAAATGCCCGGTAGTTGCTCATTGCAGGGTGGCTGTTGATGACTTCAGTCAGGGCCCAGGCTGTGTGCCTCGCATGGACAAAGATTAGCCCCCGTACGTCAGATCGATACTCCTTTCGAAGAAAGTTGAGCAAGATTGCCACTTTGGCTGAGAGATCTTCTGGAGAGGATAAAGAACCGCCGCCCGGAGCGCCCAGAGAAGCATGCAGAGGACGGAGGGTGGATTCCATGAACGGCCGATTGTCATGAGTCAGTCCTGGATGTATCTCAAGGCCTGCCGCGTTACGAACCGCACAATGAAGCTTTCGCACACAAGCGGTGATGTAAGTCTCACAGGCCCAACGTCCTAGATCTTGCTGGATCGTGGTTGCCGACCTTAGTAAGGTGTTCAACTCTGTCATGGCTGGCGTTGCGCCCTTGTGTATAATCTTTCGGAGTTTCTCTGCAGCCTTTTGGTCGTCTTTTTCCTGCAACTTTTTCATGATTGGGTCGTCCGTAAACCGCAGGTCTGACACCAGACTTGAGAGTTGAGTCAGAAGCCGAGCATCCGGGGTCATTTCTTCGTCAAATGTCAATATTACAATTTCCGGCATGTTAACAAACGCAGTGTACTCTTCTAGTTGTTGCAGGGGAGTCTTGCACTGTGCATCAAGATTGGCTTCCAGCTCAGTTATCTCTGCTGGGCTTTTCTTGGTGATCGGACTTGCTGAAAGACCCAAAATATGCGGCAGCTCGTAAGGGCAATTGGCCTTTTTAACTGGATGATAGTGCACTTTCATGATAGTATTGACCAGCGACTTGGCCACACAGTGATGGGCCTCGTCAACCACGAGCAACGATATAGTTTTCATGCTCACGAACCCACCGTCAAGGGCCTGAAGCAAGATCGCAGGCGTGGAGACAACTCCATTGATATTGTGCAAGGCCTTATCCCACACTTCCTGGGTATCCCAGAATTCGGCATTGTCCATGCCAGTAATCAGTCTGAATTGGAACGCGGGTAGTTGCCATGAAAGGAAACAGTATTGTTGATAGGCAAGCACCACACTCGGAGCTGTGAACCATATCCTCTTCAATAACGGTCAGCCTCCAAACAGGGGACCAGGATCACATCGAAAGAATACCTTGATGGGAGACCGCTCGAACTCTGCTTCAATGCGAAGTTTGGCCCTGTGTCAGTGGGTAAGCGTGAGACATCCCGAGAGGACGGCAAGATCAACGTCTTTTAGAAGCCGCCTTCTGACATGGATTCGAAAATGAGACAACTTGAAGCCTTACACTTGTGTTTTGCCGGTCCCAGTGCCCATCTATCCAAGAATTAGCAGCACCCAGTTTCATTTTCATTGCCGGTGAACCTTACGACAGCAATGACATTGCCCTTCATGCTATGTTCGAACATCTCAATCTGGTAAGCGCGCGAGCGGATCGGTCCGTGACGCTCTTCCTCATCCTCCTCGGACGTGGAAGACCAGGAGTCGTCCGACTGGAGATCCATAGTGAAATAAGAATCAGGAGGCAGAGGGGCCAAGGAACATAAGCAGAAGACTACAGGCAGAGTCTGAGCAATATATAGAAGCCAACGCGAGGCAGAGCAAGCCGGATAGCTTTGAGAGAGCGGCCCAAGGGACGCAGCTGAACAAGGTGCTCACGGATCGAGCAAGTCAAAAAAAGAAAGGAAAGGAGGCGAAAGCAATTTATATGCTCCAAGCTACTGCATTTTCATCAGTCTCAGGTGAACGGTTTACTGCAGGTCGTGAAGAAATAACAAACAAAGGTGTTGTCTCAGGCTGAGATGAAATACGGTACTTTACATTTCGTGCCAATGATTAGGTGCTTTCAGCAGCATTGAAGTTGCAACTCGCAGTGCCTCCCAAGGTCATAAAATCTCTAATGATGGGGTGACACGTGTTTCTTGGCATGAGCCTCCCCGAGACCCAGAGATCACGTGCACAGTGTCACGTGAGCGATTCAATTCTTTCTGTTCGAAGACCTCGAAAATTGGACTTTTTGGTCTGATGGCTCCCTCATCAGCACATTCATCCCATCGTTGACGGCCTCCCTCTTACTACGCCCTACCCCTTCAATTAGTACAGATTTGCGTCGCGTAACGTTGGACTTGGCCGCCCACAGCATCGATCGCTACCTTAAGGGACACATCAAATCTGACACGTTGACTAATGCCAGTCAATCACGGCGCTCTATTTATTGCCCGACCCTTCATTCGGCTGTGGCGCGGACTCGCCAGCTGAACAATCCCCATTTGATTCCGCCATCTCTTCAGTCCAAGTTATCGGCTCTCGGAACTCCCGGTCCAAGACTCCCTCCAGCCATGCGAGGCGTAAACCTGTCCAGCTGAGGCGGTAACTTCCAGGAGAATCCCCTTCCTTTTTGCGTTTTTGGACCACGTCCCTCCCAACACTCAAGCTGAGGCACTGTATGCCAACCTGCCTCGAGAAAATGGCTCGGGAAAAGGCGACGCTAGTCAATTATTCATGTCTGTCTGACTGGATACTTTCGATGTCTCCAGCTGTGTGAACACGAATCTGTCACCTTCAAATTTGGCCAGCCAGCCGGCTGGTTCAGCCAGGGTTTGACTAAATACTCCGCTTGGCATCTGTGCTTAGCGAGGGAGGGGAACCGATTTGACGTAGTCGCGATACGAACAAGGCTTTCAGGGATCTATCTCAGATCTCTTCCGCTGACACTAGCCCCGTCCGACCCACCTGCCGATCGGAATGACGGGGGTCCATCTTGACATCCAGACTGTCGGCTGCCCAGTTATCCAGCTGTGACTTCTAAGTCGGAGTGTTTTACAGAAAGACTCGATGGCATGCGAGACCACCATAGGTACATATACTACCGACGAGCTTGGTATAAGGTAGGTCCCGGTCGCACTGCTTTGATCTCTCTCGCCTGTCCATACGGCAAATACTTCATTTTCCCATCATGTCATTTCCACTCTTCAATCCCTCTTCCGGCATCTTCCCCTCTGTTGAGATACACTTGCTCAATATCCTACTTCCCTGTCTACTCTTCTGCATACTGTGGTTCATCCGACGGCACAAGAACCGACGGCGCGCGCACGCATGCTCAGACACGGAGAGCGCCATCTCAGACCCCAGCTCGAAAGTTTCAGGCGCGGACTTCCTAAATTTTGAAAAGCGCATCGACCCACGTGTCCACGATCCACGAAATGGGTATCATGAGGACTCGCCTTCCTACTACAACACAAAAATAATTCTCGACCTGACACCCTCATTACACAGCGCACATATGGCCGCCAAGACATTCCCAGATGAGGGCAGATGGCATCTCCCAGACACCGCCGCACCGTCACCATCACATCACGATGCACCTAGATCCCAACAAAGTCCATATCCATACCACTACGAATCTTCGTCTTTTCGTGGTCCTTCTAGAAGAGCTTCATATCCACAACAAGGCGGTCACAATTCCAAACCTCAGACTCGGCATGGACTATTAGGACGCCACTCTCGAATGGACGAGATCCAATACTTTCACGATGCCAGTGATCACCATCATCCCGATGTGGTTTGGAAAAGACGGACATTGACGTTTCTCACTTGAGATGAACACTATGATATGAATTGAATTTGAATTGAATTATTGCCTACACAACCCTGTATTTTTCCGGGGTGGGAGCATGTGTTTTGTTGTAATAATGCAAACTACGTAAGGGTGCTCGATACCTACGTATATCGTCTCGGGCGAATGGAATATGAGAGTTGATATAAATATATTGTTTGCGGTGCCGCTGCCGGATCCGGCATAAGGTACATACTGTAGATACCTCCCGTTACCAGTGACTGCACTGTCTGAACATGCTGATAGCATAACAAGTACCAAGCTGTCTGTCGCTTGACGCTTCTCCTGGTCATGCATGATATTTGTCTCATCATCGAGTCGGCCCTTTTCTCGTCAAGGAGCGTTTGAAAGGTTCACTCCATTCTATACCATCCACAAACCGTCGTCATCCTCAAGCACGACTTAGCAATTCATCTATACCCGTCCTCTGAAACTTTTGCTCTCGTCAGGTGAGAGGCTGTCGAAGAGCAAATACCCAGTGCTCACTGCACACGTATCGTTCATCTGTTCAATTCATTGCCAGACCCAAGATGGATCAAAATGCGCTTCATACAGACTTCATTTCACTTCTCGTCGGGTGACAGGAGCCGACTCTCTTGGGGTCCGTGGTACTTGCGCTTCATCAGATTCCGCAAGCACCTCTTGCCCATCGAGATCGTTACGCAACGTCTCAGAAGAGTGTTTCATGTCCCTCGGCAGAACCGCAGCAAGTTTCCTGATGCTGAACTTCGCACCCGTTCGGTGCCGGGTAGCGTCGTCCAACATAGCCCTTCGTTCCTCTCGGCCCTTCCGTTGCGCTTCAGCCCGCTTTTCAAGACGTCGGTCAAGAGTGTCGTACAAAGCCCCACTGGTTGGAGGTAATTCGACTCTTTTCTTCGACTTTGCCTTCGCTTTCATCACATCTCGGGGAAGCCATTCATACTTTTCTTCAGCGTGCGCGATCTTGTGCTCGACTGCTTTTCCTGGCTCAGACGCCGTAATGGTAGTATCGGGTCCCTTAGGATTGCTTTTGTGGGTAGCTCGACGCAATGGCTTCTGAAGGTCACCAAGAATATTTCTTCCCCGAAGAACCCCACCCTGGATACGGTCCTTGGACCGAGGAATCCGTCGAATATATCGGTAAGTTCCGGGCGAGCTCCTCCACAGATCGACATTAATGGATACATCGCCGTGAGCGGCGCGACGATTGGATTCGAGTAGATTGGCCGCAAGATGCACTGCAGTAACATAGGTTGGCATAAGGTGGCCGCGGTCAAGCTTTTCCAGAGTCCTGCGACGGGCTATTACGACTGCATCCGTTGTAGAGGTCTTTGCAGATGACGGTGTTGACCATTTCCCAGCGCGAAGATGACGCCAAGGCGGTGTGTTGGGCAGGAATTTCTCTTCAAATGTTTTGAAAGCGAGGATCCAGTGATTTGGATCAGGCGATCTGGTCAGCATCTGAATGTAGAAATTCCAGTTTCTGCTGGTGAGGGCAAACCCAACTTTCTGCAATTTCTCAACGAGGTCGGTGGCATGCTGGTAATGCTTCTGAAGCTCAAGAGCACGCAAGTATCTCGTAATGGGAGCTTCGAGTATAAATCTCTGAGAGAACAACACCTTGAGGCCAGGTCGATCAAGTGAAGGACTGACAGAGGAGCTGCCGGAAGAAGAGCTGGTAGGAATCATAGAGGTAAATGCAAAGTCGGAGCCGCCGATAAGATCCAATCCAATTGCCGTGTCCTGAGTTGTCGGAGAAGGTTGCTCAATCTGATTCTTAGGAGGAGTCACCTTTCGTTTGATAGAGTGAGGACTTGCTGCATCCAATGCCCGGTCCAATATTTGCTTCCAGGTTCTTTCCACTGTTTCCCAATCATGTCGATGAGTTGAAATGATCAGGCGTGTGGTTAGAAGATCGATTGAATCTTCAGAACCTCGATCACGGCCGAGGTATGATGACTGCGACAGAGAGTCAAACTTCTGAAGAAGCTTATCCGCTTGCCCAGTCTTGCCCGTGGAAGCTAGAATACTGGCCATGAATTCCACGTAGATGGAAGGCAGTGCATGTACGGGACTGCGCCGGCCGAACCCTGGCTGAGGGTGCTTGGTCGCCCGGTCCTCGCTGGCCAGTTCATGCAGAAGTGTTCCCAGATAGTCATTGGCATCCAAGAACGACTTCTCCGCATTGACGCTTTGTAGACCTTGTAGGTGGAGCATAGCAAGACGTGCGCTAGGAGTGAGTCTTGGAAAAGTTTCCAACATTTCCTTGTAAACCTCTTCGGCCATCTTCCGATTTCCTTCCTGGACATAACCTTGCAGTACAATGGAGTAATGAAAAGCGGTGGCGGCGAGTGTCCGACTCGTGTTAAGACTTTTCAGAATCTGGGCAGCATCGCTGGTCTTGCCAATGACAACGAGCGCGGCCATCAGAGCTGCATAGGTCATGTCATCGGGTTTCACGCCCAAAGCATTCATCCTTTCTTGAACTCGGACAACTCCCTCTGAATCGGACTGAAACGCATAATGTCTGAGTAGGTAGTTCCACATCTTGACTGGCTCGCCCTCGAAACTAGCCTTGGTGGTGACTTCTGCGAGCCTTTCGGCAACGTCTGCTTGATCATTGAGACAGTAGGATTGCACTAGCCCGGAGATCATTTCGTAGCTGCCCTTGATATGGTATTGTTGTGCCTGTTCAATAATGTCCACAACAGCTTCAATGTCACCGGCTTTGGAGACTATTCCCATCAGAGTCCCAAAGGTATACACGTCAGGACGTAAGCCCTGAGCCTTCATAGTCTCGAATATATCAAAGGCCTTCCCAGAATGGGCCGACCTTGCGTAAGCGTAGAGAAGTATGTTCCAGCAATACAAGGTCGGTTGCAGTCCCCAGTCCTTCAAACGTTGGAACTCCCGTTCAGTGCCTTCAATGTCGCCCAACCGGGCATACGCGTATAGAAGCGGGGTAAAATAGGCAATATCGGTAGGCCGCGAGTGGACTTTGCATAGCTCGATAAACACGGCCTGGGTACCGTCAACGTCCCCCTGAGCAGCGAGGGCCGTGAGGACTTTCTGATAGCTAATCTTGTCGGCTGCCCCGTGCAGGTGAGCAAACTGGCGCAAGTAGTACAAGTGCACCTCGGAAGGGGCACCTTCCTGAGCCAGAATAGACAAAATCGAGCCATATAGGGACGGAGGTGGCTGGAAATCAGGGTATTTGCTCCGAAGATGATGGTAAATGAACCCAACCGACTTGCCCCGATGCAGTCTGTTCACCGATTTCAGAAGCGTATTGACGGCATGCAGATGGACAGTCGGATTTAACAACTTGAGTTGCCTATAATGTTCAAATGTCGAAACCAACATCTCCGGGTCAACTAAGCTCATCTGTCTGCCACTTTGGACCAGAACATGCAAGAGCTCGCGTCCTAAATGCATGAGAAGTCCAGCTTGGTGCATGACTACCGCTCGCCGATCGATGATTTCCCTTGCAAGATTGGATACGGCCAAGGGCAAATTCTGGTATCGATCTACCTGCTCCAGAAGCATCTTGCCAATGGCCGAAACAGACAGTCTTTGACGGTTTCGTGTCAGGGGTTCAAAGGACGTCGACCAGACTTGCGCCGCAGCTTTCCATAGCTGATTCGATGCCGTATGCAACAAGAGAAACGTGCTGCACTCTTGATTCAAATGACGGGCGGTCGCTTCTGCATTAATCGATATTGCCGATCGATAGTCGTTGCGCTGAATGGCCGTTCGAGCAGCACGCTCGTAGTGTGCTACGGTTCGTTTCTCGTGTGGGATAATGTTGAAGGCTCGCAGAGCGAGCTTGAGATCTTGGTGTGACGTGGATTTTGACATGAAATAGAATACTCTTGCTGCGTATGCCTCCTGGTTGGGTAGTCGCTTGAAAAAAGCCCAGACTGTCTCAAACAAGTTCGTTCCCTTCGGATCGAGTACCGGAGCTTCGCGACCGTCCAGGATTTGCTGAAGCATCTCTTCAGTGTCTTCCAAGGGGCGAGAGGACCGGATGTCCAGTGGTTTCAGATCGCGATTTGTAGGAGAGGCGGTATCCGCACGCGAATCTATGGCCTCGAGTGAATGGCTTTCCCGCCCAGCAACCGTCTTGCCAGTATCTTCGTCCAATAGACCCCCATTACTAATTGACGAGATGTCCTGACCACGCATATCTGGTGACTTCGGTCCCTCGGTGTCGTAACTCGGTCTGACCGCTAGCGCGTTGGTATTCAGCTGTCTTGAGCCCGGATTCATCTTCTCGTAACTTGAATGATTTGTGTATGCCCGCGACAGGCTCTCAGGTGGACAGGAATAGGGTGGCGGCCCCGGGGTCAAGGATAAGGGACGACTCCGGCCAGAGCTTGGCCTTGTAACAGCACGACGGGACCTAACACATGGCCGTTCCTGTACAGTTCCCGGCCGACATCCATCCTTTCCCCTAATGTTATCCAAGTATAGAGGCCACCAGGGAGCCACTGCGAGCTCATCTGTGCCATTCTTCCAGAACGACGGCCCAAGGATACGGCGGCTTCGAATGGGAGGCTCGAATCGGCGGAGGAGGACTTGAGATACTGGCTCAACGCATGACGATGCACGCTCGAGCATGCCCCGAAAGAATGTTGTGCTGGTCGGGGAACCGATGTGCTGAACAGTGTAATGAGGACAGGGTCATGCGGAAAGGTTGAAGAGGCGGAGCAAAAGTCGAGGGCAACTCCTTTGCGCGACTTGGTTGCTAATTGAACCCGGCCGTAATAGAAGACGCCAATGCATAAAAGAGGGGAATCTAATTAATCGTAACGCCAAAGCATGGAGTGGTGGTAGGGTACTTCGAACAGTAAGTAGTCAATTAATAGCTTGAAGCGATGGCCTGACCGAAATGTTGATTGCTAGAAATCTTTCTCCATCGCTGTCCGTGTCCGCTGCTCTGCTCTGCTTTGGCGTTTGGTCGCCGACCGTAGCGGGCACAACTCGCACTACTGTGGTACACTTCGCTCCCAGTCGCACTTCAATTAATGAATTGAATGATGAAACTGCGCTCACCACCACCTCTTGACCATCCTGCTCAACAACCCAGTCGATCTGGGGAAATCAGCTTCGCAAGATGAACATCACTAGCTCAGTCATTTCTGAGCGTGATCGCGCACTGTTGGGAGGGGACTACAATGCGTATCATGCCCAAGCCACCCGTCGGATTCACAACCTTCGGCGCAGACTAGGAGCCACAAACCGTGGACGAAAATACAACCCAAAATCGCCGGTGACAGCGGAAAACGTCGCCCAGAATGCAGAGTAAGCAGTCCTCTCACATTGAAAGCAAGGGCGCGTTACTGACATCTGCGTCTAGATGGGTGCAACTCTTGCTTGCCAGCGCAGAGAGAGCGTGGGCAGATGCCATGGCTATGAAGGCCGCACAGTCTGCCGAGAACACCCAAAAGGCTATGCCAGGATCCACGAAACGGCAGATTGCTTCTCGCCTGAGACGGGCCATCCTCTATGCCGAAAACCTGGTCTCTGTCCTTCAAGACCGCAGCACGACTGGAGCCAAGGATATTGACGAGCTCGAGGCACGAGCGTATCTGGCCATGCTGAAAGGCAGTCTGGACTTCGAAAAAGGACGCTGGCAACCATGCATCGAGCACTATGCCGTTGCGGAGATCGTGTACACGGCGTTAGGACGGACTTCCCAAGCTGCAGATTTGTACAAAGATCTTGTGTCCAGCATCGTGGAACCAAGCATTCGATACGCGGCATATCAATTGAAGATGCCACGCACCAAATCTGTCGGCGAGATTGCTATCGAGCACTTCCCGAGCGCCGAGGCGACCCTCCGCAGCCTGGTCGAAGCGCTCAACCCCCAGGCATTTGTTTTAGGAACTGAAACTACCGCTGCCACAAGCGAAGGCCCCAAGGAGGTCCCATCTACCATCTCGTGGAGGAACAGACAGGTCAAGCTTGAAGATGCCAGTATATCTCAAGCACTGGGCTTCGCAAAGGAACGTGAAGACGCCTTGGCTGCAACATACAAGTCATATTTGCAAGGTTCTGCAAGCGTCAAAGAGCTGGCCGCTGCATATGACGAAGTCATTACTGCTCGCCAGGACGCCGCAGACGCCACCAAGACAGCCATTGACGAGCTTCTAGCCGAAGGCGTCGACCCAGGCGACGCTCGCATGCAATCACTACAGATTACACGCACTGCCGTAAACTATGGTGTCATCGAATGGCGCATTGGACGGAACCGGGTTCTCTGCGGCCGCGAGGACGGGTTGCCTTTTGAGCCCGTGAACCAGAGACAGCCGTCCAAGCCACGCAAGGATGGCAAGCCGCGCACCGTCAAGGAGGAGAGCGCCGGCCGCAAACTGTCCCGTCTCCGAGAACGTGTCGCATTGTACGACTCGATCCTCCAAAGTCTTGACGCTGTTAAAGAATTGCCTGGTGTCATTGCGGACGATGCCTTTGTCGGCGAGCTCGATGTGAAGCGTGCCTACTTCCGCTCCCTGAAGTGCCTGGCTATTGGTCGCTCACACGCCATTAACGAGCATATTCCGAATGCACTGGCTTTGTATGCTCGAGCCCTCGAACAGGCCAAGGCGGCATCAAGCAAGCTGCAAGGAGATGCTGCTACACATTCTGTGGACTCGCCGCCGAGTCACCCCGCGAGACTCGGGGTGACCAGCGAAGCATTGACTCAGCTCACATCAACGCTGAGCACACTGGTCACCCGATACCGGGCTCTTGCGGATCTGAAATCGTTGCAGAAGCAGACTCGTTCCGCCGTTGAGGATAAACAAGACTCCGCTGCAAAAGGCGTCAAACCTGCCCCTCTGATTGAGCGCCTTGGCCGCAATGAGTATGTTGACGACGTGGATTTGACGAACCTGGTTAACTACCCGGCAAGACTCCGCCCAGTCCCAGTCAAACCGTTGTTCTTCGACATTGCCTTCAACTACATTGTCTACCCTAGCCAGAAGGGCTCCAGAAGCGAAGAAGCAGAGACCGCCAATGGGAGAATTGGTGGCCAAGCTGCGGTCCCAGCTAAGAAGCAGGAGGAGCAAAGACCGGTCAAGAGAGGCTGGTTCAGCTTCGGACGATGATCCTGCCCTTTCGAACGACATGCTCCTCCTCATTTCTAACCGCGAGGCCTTTTGCTGAGCATTGTATCGCCCGGATTTCGCGTCTGACTCACAGACACGCATGTACTTGGAAGGAACACTCTCATGATGCACCCTGGCACAGGACAAGCATGTGCCCAGATCCCGAGCATTCTCCAATGAAAAGATTGAATGAAACCGTAAACTCAAACTGCGATTTCGTCCCTGTGTTTCTCGTGCTCCCCATGTGTTCAAATGTTGATTGTGCAAGTCTGGAAAGCCTCAAATGATAGTGACATGTTGAAAATCTCAGCACTGGCATTTCCTACCCTACTAGGGAGGAGAACGAGGGATCAAACTCAGCGCTGTCAGGATTATATCTTACCTTTGTTCGGTGGGACATCTTCTCTGCATGATAGGTGTTTTGCAACATACTGTGCCTGGTCAGTACCTTGGGTATGTTACCACCTTGTTGGTTGGTTAGTCTTCGGTGGTCACAGGGGTAGCACGTAGAGGATAGGTTAGTCGGCGACACGACACTGGCTGTGCCACAGTTGCTGATGCAGATTGACGACATGTTCAGATCTTCTGACGAAGCTCGGTTTGATTCGCTTCTGGGATCAATAAGGCACAGTTCCCTGCCATTCCGGAGTGAGGATGACGCATACTAGTACTGTGTCTTCTTTGATGCCCAGGCGCCACTTAAGCCCGGGCCTTAGTAAGCTCCATAGAGTTAGTCAGCAAGGAGAACGCTTTGATAGCACAAGCAATTAACAATTCGTCCCAGCTCTCGGCGCGCTCACGGAGACGGTGCCGCTTTCAAGACGACATGCTCGCGACTCACCCTCTTCTCACTCTCTTGTAAATCGTGTCGGATCGACGCCCCTAATCGATTGAGGTGTGTGGATAGAGTACAACTTACAACGATTGTACTTTTTCATGACACATTCAGTTGGCATGAGCTCCTCAGCTACTCCGACCCCTACACGGCAGCCAGCAGCTACGCATGCCTGCGTCCGATGCTCTGAACGTAAGGTCAAGTGTGACAAGAAACACCCTTGTACGGCTTGCCTAAGATTCGACTTTGAATGTGTCTATCGCCCACTAGGTCCACGTAAAACAAGAAAACAGTCCACCCCCAACCGGGTCTTGATTCAACGCCTTAGGAGATATGAATCTATGCTTCAGGGACAAAGGGTTGACGCTGGTGCAAATGATGGAACGCCAACAGCTCGTGGCGAACATGCGCTGGAGGACGGCAGTCAATCTCCGGCAGTAAGGGCGTCTCACACGGAGATTCCGGTGCCGGAAACCGTTTCTGAGCCCGAACAAGTTCCTTCCTCTTCACGACGAGCCTACAATGCTGGGAGTTTGACTTATTTGGAGAGGTAAGTCTTCTTGATCTTGGGCGACCTAACTCTGATACATAGTCAGTGGTCTCTGGACAAGAGCAGTTGAAGAGGTAGGTGTGCGCTGAGCTTTCGATCCCGACATATCAAGGCTCATTGCCGTCTTAGTTTCCTAAGCCAAGCATCACTTTAGAAAACGTGTCTGATCAGGAAAGCGACAATGAGAATAGCGATGATTACAATTACGATTTCCTGTCGGACTTGGCGGGGGCAACCGACAGCGTCAATATGACGCATCCACCGAAGGCACACATTCTCGTGCTGTGGCAGACCTTCAGAGACAATGTCGACCCGGTGGTGAAGATCGTACATGCGCCAACAGTGGAGGGACTAATTCAATCGGCAATGGCCAATCCGGACCGGATGTCACGGAGTTTCGAGGCCTTGATGTTTGCTCTCTACAGTCTCGCAGTTTTCACCTTGCGCGACGAGGAATGCGGGCAGAAGTTTGGCGAGACACGACAAACATTACTGTCGAGATACACTGCAGCAACCAGGTTGGCTCTCGGGCGTGCCAAAGTGTTGCGCACTACGAATGTTGTTGTCCTCCAGGCTTTCATCTTCCATCTTTTCTCAATCCGAGATACGTGCCATCCTCGCACCTTGTGTACTCTTACGGGAATGGCCATGCGGCTGGCCGAAGGCATGGGTTTGCACCGTGATGGACAACTCCTTGGATTGGCCCCTTTTGAAGTGGAACTCCGCCGGCGAATCTGGTGGCAATTGAGTTGGTTCGACTCCAGAACCTCGGAGCTCATTGGCATGAGGAAATTCCAAAACACTACACTGGATAAAAGAAGTCCTCGTCTTCCATCAAACATAGATGACGAAGCTCTCTTCCCCGGCATGGAGGAAACTCCAAAAGCGGCGAATCGTGTGACGACTTTGGCACTTTGTGCGATTCGCTGGGAAGTTGCGGGCTTTTGGACAAACTATGTTAGTATAAGACGTCAACAGGGACTTGAAGATGGGTTCTGGAGCAACTCTCCAGAGCCAGACAGCATGAAGGCGAGGGACCACATCATCGATGAACTCGAGGCAACATTAGAGACCAAATACATCCGCTACTGTGATCCCTTAGAACCAGTCCAGCTCATGGCTATGATGTTCGCCCGGGGGAATATTACAACCATGCGGTTTCTTTCGCACCACCCTCGGAGATGGGGTTCCTCCAAGGTCCCTGAATCGGAGACTGACTTTGTTTGGAAATTATCTATCAAGCTCCTCGATGGACATATACAGTTGTATACGAACCCTCAGCTTCGCGGCTATACCTGGCAGTCATCGTTTTATTTTGCATGGGAAGCACTGGTCCATGTTCTTGACACGCTACATGCTAATCCTCTCTGTCGGGAACATGACAAGGCTTGGAGATTAGTCGGTGCGACCTACGACTGGAATCCCGACTTTGTGAACAACAGCAAGATGCCTCTACGCGTGGCAATAGGTGATCTCTGCCTGAGAGCACACAAAGCTCGAGAGGTCGCATTGGAGGAGCAGGGATTGCCGCTGCCACCGCGACCATGGTACGTTCTCAAATTCCATCAGCAAAGAGAGAAAGCCAAGCTTCGGAAACAGGATCACGAGAACAGAAGTGCCGACCTTAGCCTGACACGGTCCATCCACATGTGCAGTCCAGTTGATTCAGGTCAAGGATATCTGAGTCTGGCAGACAGGGATGACACTGGCTTGCTGAAAGGTCACGCAGATCCCCACTATCCAGAGTCCAGATCATTTCAAGCTTTCAGTGGCGAGCAGACACAATTGTATTTGGACGACAACGGGTCGTGGCCAGGACAGTGCCTCGATGGCCAATCGCACGGGTTTCCACCGGGGCCCACCGATACCTCCCCTGATAATCACAATTTGTTATTTGATCAAGACTACAACCCGGAGAGCTGGATGAACGAGACGTTAGACTGGACTCAATGGGATACTCTGTCTGGGACTGCCGACATGTTTGGTGGGTAACGGGACCGCAATCTCCCACCACCAAAACCAACCGGTGCAGCATCTGGCGCCCAGCTTTCACCACTTCTTCAAATATTGCTGCCCGGGATGGAAAGCAAACTTCGGCCACTAAACTGCTTCTCGAAAATGGGGAGTTATTTGGTCAGGTCTGTGGCAATACCTCGCGCAGCCATCCATCCACCTCCTGGACCAATCGAAGTGTGTTGTTGCCTTGACAATGCACATCAGCACCCGTTTCAGCGTTGAGCTCGACGAAGCTCTTCTTGCTGGAAAGAATGGCCTCATGCCATTCCTTCGCCTGTTTCTTCCACACCAAACCTTCTTGCTCGCCCACAACCGACAGGAATGGTAGCTCGACTTTTTGCGGCTCTGCACTCGCGCCAACCCACTGCTCAGCCAGATCTGCTATGTCAGACACACCAGCTTTCCATGCCAGCACCTCGAAGTTCTTCCGTGCGGCATCCGATAACTGAGCGCCAACACCTCCAGGCAGTCCTTTTGCGACTTCTCTGAACAAGTCGCCCGGACGGTAGAGCGGAGTCGTCGCAATAACTGCCGCCAGTCGCCGCTCATGTGCTGCCGCCCGGCAGGCGAAGTATCCGCCGAGACTCATTCCGAGCAGGGCCAACTTGCGTGGGTCTACATCCAAGTGACCAATCAAGTGATCAATCACTGCAGCGATCGAGCGCTCAGCCTCTATCTCCCAGTATAGCCCCTGTTCCTGTACGAGGCCCTGTCCCGGCAGATCGACCAAGGCCACTGAATAGCCCCGGTCAAATAAATGGCGTCCTTGCGACAGGAACCGATCCTCGTGACAGGAGTCTGCTCCCCCTATCACCAACACCGTGGGCGCAGAAGGATCAGTCGCCTGGTAGAAATACCCGGGAAGGTTGCCATTCTGGTAATGGACAGTAAAGCTTGTGAAGGGAAAAGCCAATTCCGTCATGGCCTGGGCAAAAAGTCTCTGATGAGTGCGGAACAGTGACACGAAGCGCTCCCCTGGGCCGACGAACTGCCACGCCAGCCGGTAGCTTGCAAACGCCTTCAGCCGTGTCTCCCCCGCCGCTCGGGTCCAGCCACGTCGTTGCCAGGTGTCCGCTTGCGCGTTCTGTGCCACTCCGAGGCGCACGAAAGCATTTGCCCAAGAGTCTACATCGCCGTCGATGATTTGCGATGCTGCGTGAAAAGCTTCACCGACGGACAACCCCCCTGCCGAACCCCATCCAAGAGCTCCGAGGAAGAAGAGATCCATATTGGGATCGGTAAAACGATACCGCTGACGGAGCCGTTGAGTTGAGTAGTCCTGATCACGGGGGGTTTCCTCCTGACTTGCCATGTTGACGTTGTCTTGTTTCCACAGGGCTCTTTGCCTAGGGTCGTGGACTTTGGATGAAAGGAATGTTTCGCAACACTGGGAGAATAATTGTAGTGCTCTCGGTGTGGGTATGAGTTGTTAAAGGACAGTGTAGACAGTGCAGACTATTTCACTCATGATGGTCCCGGTCGTCCTTTTATATATTCGCAAATGGCGGGAGGTGAGGCGAACACAACCATGGGCCCGGCATCCTGCTGCCCCGTCACATTGGCTTGATTATGCTGTGGTCAGCCCCCGGAAATCGAACCATGAACGCAAATTATTGTATAGGACGTCCGAGGCTGCCCCCGACCCGGCCCGCCGTCGGCCGATCGGTGGTGCGGACTTTGACGCCCGATCGGGCCCCAGTAGTGTTGATGTCGCCCCGGTGCTCCCGGGTGGGGAGGGGGGCGGCTCTCCTCAACGCTATACTCCGTAATCAGCTTCTGCTAAGAACGGCATCACCCTCATTCCCGATCGGGGGTTGTGGCGCGAACACCTGCAGTTATAACAAAAACCATACCTTGGGCGTCCTGCAACACGGCTGCGAAATAAAAGTTTGGTGAAAATCGGGCCACTCTCGACAAACCCATCAGAGCCAGCGACGTCTCGACTCGTGCACCACAGTCGTGGAATTGTCGCGCAAAGAGCTCGGGTCAAATTGGACGCTCTTCGAACCTGGGGGGACTCAACAGTCACGAGTGTGAATTTCGTGATATTTGGTATGTACCCAACGCGCAGGTCGGACTTGAACGTGGGAAACTCTGCGAGAAACGACTGGAGGAACTCAAGGTGTTGCGGACGCTCCAGCCAGGCAAGATAAGGCCTGTTTCTACTGCCAGAAAGAAAGAGCAGAATGCAAGAGTTATTCTCGGTGGTCTACCCTGGCCGTGACAACATCACATCATACGTGCCCGATTTTTTCCTCTTTCCCGGAAGAAAGCACGAGAAGCTGGCTTTGCGAGAATGAGAGTCCTCCTGGCGCCAATTCAGTGCCTCAACCTGGAATGCGGGCGGATTTCATCACTCACGAACGCGTCGCGGTTTGTCCCCTCCACCCCGATCCCCAATACTGCGTAATCTCGAGCTCTTCGGCAGAGAAAGCATTTCACCGGCCGGCGCAGGTCAGTGAAGTTGTGTTGCGATCACAATGGAAGAGACTCATCCGACGGACAAGGTGACAGGGCAGCCCGGACCCAGAAAGAAAGAGACCGATCAAAGGTATCGTGGATGACTCTGGTGCGTGGGAAACAACAATTATTTCCAGATTCAAAGGTATACTATATTCTTTCAATCAATAATCCGCGGCACAACTTTGAACACATTCTCAAAAGCCATGCGTCTTCAATCCGGGCGAGCGCGGGTCCGTCGCTCAGGCATAATACCTAAGGTACTGAAAGTAGATGGAAATCCTGACTTCCTTTGCGTCACATGCTGGGAGTGGAAATCTAGATTAAGACCTTGCCGCTACGGCTTTTGGGGGGGGGG
>NW_008751652.1:2424572-2427648 GCF_000230625.1 Exophiala dermatitidis NIH/UT8656
GGGGGGGGGCCGCCTGTTCGGCCCACGACTACTTTCACACTCATCCATCCCTGTGATTTCGAGTGTGGTGATGGTCTCATTGATCGTCACGCATTCCTCGTGAGTATAGATCAAGTGCCTTTCCCACCCCGAGGACGGACCATGACGCTGACGGGGCTTCGGGATCTCGGGCTTGACCGTCACAATTGATCAGATCTTGGATATCCATGCCACAGCGAGTGCTGTACCGCCCTCGTCGGCGCTGTCACATAGCTTGATCATGTTTGCTCCCGAGGCTATGGCGGCGGATGGCTAAACCAGGGTTGAAGCATGTGATTTCGAGAAGGGCCATTTGACGTGGTTGAATGAATGATTCTAGGCTGGTGCTGAAGGACACTGCGCGGCAGCCGACGACGAGATGTGGAATCAACCATCGCGAACATAGATGCTCCTCTTCAAAGATTGAAAAAATCTCCTCACCGAAGCAATATCTCTGAAAGCGTCTCCACATTGATCTCTATGGAGAATACATGCGCTGCGGGGGTGTGTGAAAGTGAGAAGAGGGCGAGTCGCGAGCAGGCCGTCTTGATAGCGGCTTACCGTCTGCGTGAACGTGCCGAGCTCGAAGCAGTTCGACCATTGCTTGCGCTGCCAAGTGCTTGACCAAGACACTGTTAGGGCACAAGCTCGGATATTGCGGCACCACGTAACGAGTCTCACCATATTGATCCCGCCTGGGATATACCAAACAAGCCCACAGCGAATAGTCGCCAGCATTGCATATCATGTACCTATAAGTTGTGCTACGTCACAAACATGACACGCCAGCGGTCCATGAGCATGTTGTGGTAGGACTATACCAGAATGGACTTGTTCCTTCTGATCCTCATGGCTGCTCTTCGAATAATGGGCACCCAGATGGGCAAAGGATACATGATAACGCAACTTCTTGCGCCAATGCCGAAAGGCCAAACAGCTTGCTGTGACGGACCGCCGTAGGATCCAGGTAGGTGCTGACGCAAGGACAGTGACTGTGATCGGAGAGAGCAACTCCGTACCACGACATCCTGTTTAGGACGAATCCAAGACCTGGCGCACTTTGACGGGCCATGAAACATTATGGTTCAGGTTGCAGAGCTCGTGATGCGGGTACCAGCGTTAGGCGCGGGGTAAAGCCACCGCCAACGCAATCTGACCTGTAAGGTGCTGGGGGAGACATTCTTCGCTGTGTGCCAGTGGCTAGTCAAATGAGCTGGAGGTGTGTAGCGCATGATTCGTTACACCAGAGGGCCAAGTGCCCAAAACAACCGAAGTCGACTTGCTTAACAAGATTGGTGACCTTTCTTGAAAGGGTCTAGATGATTTTTCAGGAGCTGGCTGATGAGTGCAGCACCGTGCGATAGTTGCGCAGATGGACCGCATGACTCATATCGAAGCTAAAAAGAGTTCGTGCTCGAGCGTACTGTTGTAGGTTTTGGACCCTGCGGATTGCGCCCCATGCGAGCGTAAGCGCTCGCTCTCTGACTTAGAACAGGATCGCCCGTCCCAGGTCGACCTGATCTACATTCACGTTCGTAGGAAGGCTGCGACCGGTAACATCGACGCAGCGGAGTTGTTACCACGAGTCATATTGCTCGTTCATCATCAGTGCCCAAGTTACTCCCAACACGCATATGCTGTTTGAAACTGCTGGCGACAACATCGAAGTGGAGACGAGGTAGACCAAATAATAATTGGTGAGCAATCCATTCATGGGAGGGTCAGGAACGCAAAGCTACTGCAGACGACCGTCGAGTTAAGCGGCCCATTCCTCTGAGTAGCGGGAGATCATTCGCCGTTATGATGGCCTTGGCCCTGTTAGGTATAACCTGGACAGCTTTTCAACAATGCGGTGCTTTGACACGATGTGCTAATGCTAGGATGGTCAACCTTCGAAAGTGCAAACTGGCATGCTGACGTCGCCACAGGAATTCCTGGAATAGGTACAGAATATCCCTTGCATGATCGCACGAGGGTTGGCATTCCAGAATACTGTCCAAAACGTGGCACTATTGGCGTTGTGTCGGATGAAGTGGCCGGCTTGACCAGAGAATCTGCTGATGTGAATCTGCTGTTGCACAAATTCCCATGCGGATGCCAGAGTTGTCTCGAAATTTTTCTAGACCCGTGCGTCTGCAGTTTGCCGTGTGTCAATTGAAAAATTCTGATATGGCTCGAAGCAGGAGAGCACCCCGGGCCATGGTTGGGAGTGGCGACTCCTCAGGGGTTGTGGTGTGATTCAGCCATTCAGGACAACGTGACACCCCACGCTTTCACCACAAGTCAGTCGAGAGTCAAGGCCCTGCTGTCAAGTTCGTCGCAAGCCTAGAGGCAAATTTGCTTGGTGTGTGGGATGAGGATCTGGCTAGGGACAGGGCTAGGGGCTTGTCACACTGCAAGCCACAATCTGGAGAAAGACCCAGTGACAATGGGGTCTGCTTGCCAGTGCGGGTCTTCGCTCTCTTTTAGGTCTTCGCGCTCTTTTGCTGCGACTGCTGGTAAGAGGCGATAAAAAGGACAATTGTTGAGGGACGCTCAACCAAAAAAACCCAATTCCGACTAACTGTCGGAGAAATCTCCTAGGCGTGACCAGTACCTAAGAATGGCCAGATTGCAAGTCCCCAGGGCTGAGCAGGAACTGCCGACTCGTGACGAGTCAAGCGGCAGGTCAAGGCCAATCATGAGGCGTCTCAGCTACCTACCTTAGGGACTGGCGGCCATGAAGAGTGTGTGGAGCAGACCTTAGGAACAGGTCCGTGTACGCTCTGTGAACGATGGACGTGTCCACGAGCAAACGTCCGTCTCATGTTTGACAATCATGCTTCTTACGAGGCCACTCCCACTGCACCATAGACAATATTTTCCTACTGCGTCCGATGACTGCTGCCCAGCTCTTGATGGTCTGGGTACGGGAGATCAGGGAACGGCTGGCTGCAGGTTGAAGTCGAATTGGACAGTGCCTTGATTGCATGGATTGAGAAGAAGCGAGGATTTGGGGAGCCCTTGTTTACACAGGATTTTTCATCTAGCCGGTCTAGCTGGAACAAGGTTGGGGGGG
>NW_008751652.1:2427668-2552945 GCF_000230625.1 Exophiala dermatitidis NIH/UT8656
GGGGGGGGGGGGCGCGACTAAACACGAGAGGCGCCGACCGGGGTCAGAATTTTTAGACTGAATACGATCTTGGCCGGCTGATTGACTGGCTGGAAGATGGCTGCAGGGCGTTGCAGGACGACAGGTAAGGTAAGGTACAGAGCGAAAATTCTGAGCTGGCCACAACTTCGTGGCTACTAGTCGGCAGGGATCAACGGAGTGAGGTGAGTGGTGTTGTGCCAGCAGTGCAGTGAGCAGAGGACAGGAGGCACAGGAGATGCGAGGCCATGGATATCATGATGGTGGAGTGCGGGAGTTGTGCAGAAAGACATTGCAGCGCCTGGAGGTGGATTGTTCTGGGGAGTAGTACGAGTAGTGTGGTGTGAAAAGAGTCCACCAGGCCCAGCCCAGCAGAGCCAGCGTCAGGATACCGGGCAGCTTGCTCGTATCCTGGTCTGTAGCGAGCTCCAGGTGAAGAACCTGCGCCTACAGTTGTACCAGTAGACGATGCTGCAGACTGACTGCTAGTCGCAGCAACCACCGCCTGCGCCTTTCCCGTTCGGTGCCTGCGCCTGCGCCTGCAGCTGCGGAGGAAAAAGACTCGGAGTCCTTGCACTGGCACTGCCAGTGACAGGGAAGAGCAACGTTTACCCCTCTTTTTTTCCCTGCACTGCACTTCTGCAGGACGCTACGCCAGGCGCCTAAACTGGACGTGTGCTAGGCCGCGGTTTAGGCTGCGGGCAGCGCCCCAGTGGACTCCAGTTGACCTGCGCCAGACCACTTCAGGCACCCCTTAGGCCCATCCCGCCGCCCACGGCATCTTTTTGCCTCTCCGGCTCCACTGATTCACGTCTAACGTGCCCCAGGCCAAAACCAACATCCACTCGAGGCAACTTGTGCACGGCGCTCCAAACACTGGCACTACTGCATACCACGACCACGACCACGACCACGACTACTACTACTGTACATATCCCTACCACTGACACTACCACGGTCCTCTTGTCCAACTTCATATCTATCTAAACCACCCTCATCCTCCTCCCTCATGACTTGAACCACACTCTGTCACAAACTCTCCGGCGTCCACACTTCAGCTGGCCCAAGTACACAGGTGTCTAGTACCCAGGTACCCTCGACGAGCCATCCTTCACCAAGTACACCATCATCCTCCACTCCAGAGTGAGCGATATACCAGCACTATACCATCTGCTTCACACCCACTCGAACGCCCACACCATCGAAATACTCGTCAAGCGTCAGCACGATCGGCGAGGGAGAGACATCCAGCCTGCGTGACCTTGATTGACTCAACCACCTCTACTGCCATACACACCATCTGCACGACACATACCATCGGTACATACTGCGGTGCAACCACACCGACCTCTCTGCCTAGCATATATATCACTTTCCACCATCATTTTTCTTCCTTCCTCCTCTACAGCCTTTTCCTCCGACGACCACAGTCGTACCAACATGGATTTCCTTCTCGGAGACTTCTGCTTATCCTGCGACCGCCAGACCAACGGAACCGCCTTTTGTTCCTCAGCATGCCGTCTCACCCAACTTGATAACTTCACCCTGGGCGAGTCGAGTACGTCGTCGTCAATGTCGGGTTACACGGCCACCAATAGCCCCGTGGCACAACGCCAACGACCGTCCTTAGGGCTTGCAACAACTGGGTTTCACCTTCCTCCGGCCTACGACTTCTCTCTACATCGGTCACCGTCGGCCAATTCTCTATCAATGTCCTTGAGTTCCAGGCCTCACAGCCCGAAGATATCGGAGCAGGCTCAGAACGATCTCAAAGACTATGTTGGATCATTTGATCAGACAAGGACCCTACGACGGCGCGTGTCCATGCAATGCAACGACGATTCCAAAGCCTCGGGAAAGTCCTAGGTTTCTTTTCAAGTCACCACCACGAATTCAGATAGCAAAGATGTCTACCGACTCTTCTCTCCTCTCCCCTCCGACCGGTCGCATGCAGCTGGCGTTTCATGTATGGACTCTGCTCTGCAACATTGAGAGAGATCCTACACTTATGAACGCCCAAGACCTTGCTCTCCCACCGATCAAAGTAACACCATCACCCGCATCGACTATCCTCTTAAGGTCTGGACAATACTCTCACCGATTCTTCCATACATTTTAAATCCGGGTTGGATTTCCCACTGTTATGATATGCAATGGTCAAACAGGGTTTCAGTTTTGTCAAGATTGAGCGTTATGTCGGTTACAGTATGGGTTGGGAGCACAGGATCAAGGTTCGGAAAGGTATGAAGGGATACCAACTACTACAGGACCACCAGACCACTTATGGGATACGCATTGTACGAATGATTACAATGAAGCGGCATTTGATTGCATAGGGGGTGTTTTCTTTTGTTTTTCCATCTTGACAGCCGCTCAGGGGGTGGCACGGATACAGCACGCTCTACTCTACCGCGGTGTTTCTTTTGTATCATAGCGCTGCCGGATGGGCATATGTTTTGCACTGTTGTTCTGTCCGAGAATTGGACAGTTTGGACATAGCTGCTGGGATGAAAGGGCACAACAGTGGCTCATCATCGCCAGGAATATCTACAAATGACAGGCCAGTAGAGGCCGGTTCCTTCTAGACTTACGGTGTTCTTGTCGCCTCATACACTACCTCGTGTTTCTCATACTATACAACATAGTATGTCTGCTTACTAGAGCCTGCCTACCTACCTACAGGCGTGGGGTGTCTGCACTGGCAGCACTTGTCCTTTTTGCCTTACCAATCCGACTAGTCATCTGACTACGATTAGTCCTGGGTATGTTGAAGTGGGTTTGCCACGGACGCTTCGGTCATGGTGTGGTGTGGTTCCTGTACCATGATGCCTACTATATTTATACAGCCGAACTTGAATGCCCAGTGCCGGTGCGCCTGATGACCAACCTGCCCGCTTCGCCACTCATCAGCTACTTTTTGCTAATCAACGGAAACCATCTCCGTATCTCCATCTCCATCTCTGATCCCGCTCGAACTGGATGTTAAGTCGTCCGTGCGTAGGATCAGAGTTTGGATCCATCCTTACTATGGAGCCGGAATTTGAACCACCTGGTACATGCACTGCAGTGCTACTGACAGTGTACTTCGTAGTAATGGAACACTCCCTCTTTATCTATGTCGATATACTGTACGATGGTACATCCGCCGCTACCCACGCAGCAGGAACCGACGCATCATCACGAGAGTACTACCTAGGTACCCAGGTAAGTTCGAGTTGCATCATCCACCTCAGCTAAGGTACTGTATGGTACCTTGGTTTACCTGGAAGCTGGTGCTTACTACACGGACCCTAGTAGGACATCAAGTGATTGATTGCCTTCATTGGCCTAGAAGTGGAAAATGACGGTAAGTAGGTACTGTACCCGTGCCAGTGTACTGTACCTGCACTGTGCATGCAGAGGCCAAAGTCATTCAGCTTCCCAACTTCAGCTTCAAGTTCAAATACCTACCTACCTAGGTATGAAGGTATACACGAGATCTACTTCCCTCAAGCCCCCTGCCCTGTCCTGCTTCCGGTGTATTCTCCAAGTTCCATGCTCCAAGCTTCAACAGCTGGCTGCCCTCGAGTCTGGCTACAGTGCAAACCGGGACGACTGACAGACGGTGACAGCGGCCACACTCCGCAAGGCAAGTTGAACCGCGCGAAAAGATGCGCATCAATCTCAGGCTTTTAAGCTCCGAGTCCTCGATGTGAACCCGCATCCTGGTATCTTTCTGTCTTGGTTTGGGTCTCTGGCTCTGTCCCGTTGCAGTGGACACGGGTACAGCTTGAACCAGTACTGCCGCTGCGAATTCCAGATCCCTGCCATTTGATTCATATCCCACTGCAGTGCACTGGCAGGTGACATCCCGGAACCAGATCGAGATCGCGCGTCAAACTCAAATTGGATCCAGATCTAGAACCAAGATCAAGATCCCTGCAGTGGCAGAACTTGAGCTCCAAGGACCCGGAACCAAACATCATGATCGATTGATCACCACATGGTACTCTCCCCCGCTTTCTTTCCGTTTGTCTCCTCGGAGAAATTTACATACCAGTCAGTGGGTTCCAAGGCTGATCAGAAATAACCCGCCGATGCTGGGATTGGCATTCACAGCTGACCTTGTGGAAGTACAAGATGGTGACGATGACGACGAGAGTAGAGGTATGGGCTGAATTGGTAGGTGAGTTCAAGACTTTACAGGCATTACCTAGGTCCCTGAGGTACCTACCACATACCTTAGTCTACCTCTGCCAGGCGGCTGGTTGAATGGATGGACGGTGTTGCCCCAGGCTGGCGGCCAAAAGCCGAAAGAAGATATCCTGGAGTGTTTATATTGGCCGCAGTGCCTCAGGCCCTCAGCAGGTCAAGGCTATTCCCGGCTGTTCTGGAAGGGTTCAACCAAGGTACCTAAGGCGGATCGAGTTGAACTTATTACAGTACTCAAAAATGCAACACCACACCACCACTCAGGGCATGCCCGTTCTTCACATACTGTATATATACCTAGGTAGGTAAGACGGTAACTTGATGAACCGATCTCCAGGTCGAACAATTCATTCTGGATGATGCTGGTACATACTGTATGGCTGCTACACCGCCATACCTACCGTGGACTCGTACCTAGTGATCCCTGTTGAACCATTTGGGTTCCATGGCCTGAGCTGGGGTGGAAGTGAAGTCGAGAAGGGACGGCACCGTCACTAACGTTCCGTTGACTTTCACTGCCTCAGAGTCGCCGCTCCAGCCCACTACTAACAACTCCTTTACATGTTTATCTCAGAAACAACCGCCACTTCATCACCATCAGGGTCCTACGGCCTAGGTGGGTAGGCTGATTCGGGATTGGTGCCTAGTTCTCGAGTGTCAACATATGCAGGGTAGGTCGCACAACATGCCCAGTGGCCAAAAGCTGAGTTGGTTGGAGACGTGGTTGTGGTTTACTGGCTACCAAGTGCATTCTGGGTTCGTGGTTTGCGGCCTCCCTTTCATCTATCGAAAGAGCAGGATCAAGTTCACATGGCACTGCACTCAAGCGACCATGAAGTCCTCAGCCTGAGGCTTGCAGTTCAAAGGTGGAAGTGGTGTCTGAAAAGTTCTGGCATTATAAAAAGCATTCAGTATTCTGTCCTCTTTACTTCATTATACTGCGACATTTCCATATCTTCAATTCCCACCTGTGATTCAAATCATGTCAACACCACCTCCTAAGAAGCCAGCTCCACCTATTTCACCACAAGACTCTACATGCATTCATTGCGGACTCTTCGTATCGGGTTCACAGTCAGAGTGCCCTAATTGTAGTGGAGAAATCCGCCGGCAATGTGCCCATCCAAAGTGCAACAGACGTCCGTTCGTGGCACACAGCTACCAAAAGGTAAGTACAATTCTTCCAAAGAGACCAGGTGATGAGGGACTGAAGTCTTTCAAGCCACAGCAGAGAACAACCCGGAAAACTGGAACTTGAGGGGTGAACGTCATAGTCGAACGCCTCAGGCTTGCCAGTACTACATGGTAGTACTAGTAGCCAGGTACCTAGGTCACAAATGAGGGCTAGGGCTAAGCCGATGGCGGGCAGGATTCAGCCTCGTTGGGAAGGCTGATCATATTCCACCTATACCATGATGTAGACAGCCACTACCATAGCTCTACGGGTCTGGAATTGCCAGTGACTATGCGTTCAACTTCATCAGTTCAAATTCTTAGCACTGTACTGATCCGCAGAGAGTCTCTCTTGCCGACAAGGTTGGTGCTCGGGGCCTGCCTACCCTCGACCAACCTGGCCCCCTGCGGCCTACCTGCCCTTAGTGTCCGACATCTTTCCCCCTTTGCAGACATCACGACACCTGCAGCTCTTTCTCGTGTGTTAATGCATATATCAAGCGAAGACTTCTCGATTCTACACTCTGATGGTCTGAACGGACTTACCTATCTATTATTCTTGCCTAATTTCCCATTCCTGATACTGTACCTAGCCCCAGACATGCAAGGTTGGACGGTCGCAGACAGATGCTTCACCTACGATGACGAGACCTTCACCAAGCGAGACCTTTTAGAATCCGAACGCCCAACTGGCTGGCAAGGCCACCCTGTGAAAACACCATGGAGTTCCGTGCGGCTTCAGAATGAGCATGCGGCGCTCGCATTCATTCGAGACAACACTACGATCCCTGTCCCGAAAATTCTCGAGTTCAAGAGCATCAGTAGCGAAGGCACTTACCAGCTGAAAATGGAGCGCGTGTACGGAACACCTCTTTCTAAAATCAGGGCGGGTAAAGAGCAGGCTACCAAGGCTGTTGATGAGTACATCACACAATTTGTCCTTCCCCAGCTGCACAGTTTGAGGTCCCGCAATGTGGGCGCCCTAACTGGCGACATCATTCCTCCCATGCGTCTGTGGGGGCAACCCGGATCCCGTCAGTGGACCCCATGGAAATCTTGGTCGAAAACAAACGTCTTTGTCCATAATGATCTCGGTCAACAGAATATACTTGTGGACGACAACTTCAATGTGGTTGGCATCGTGGATTGGGAATGTTCGGGCTTCTACCCGGATTATTTTGAGGCGCCGCTATGGACCAAATCGCTCGACGACGAGGGTTACTTTGATATTGACGCCCACAATATCCCCCGACTGGTCGAGTTCCTTTCGCAGAGAGAACGCCGGCCACTGTGGCTCCGCGATTCAATTTTATCCTCTTTTCTCTGAAGGAAAACAAGGTCGAGGATAAAAACTATTTTTGATCATGGATGTTTCATCTGACTTCTTCATCTAACGAATGTATCTCGCCAACCCCCCACAGATCTTCTGGTGGTGGAGCCGGTAGTGAGGCTACTGGCGGTGCTTATAAAGGACCGGAGTGGCGCCGGTATTCAATGGCCTCTGCGGCAGGCGGACGCGGCGGCGGCTATGTAGCGTCAATCTCGAAAACTACGGCACACAAGAGAACGCAGTGGCATTCACACTCACATTCACCATCTCAACCTGCTTGGCAGTGCAGATATAACGTTTTTGCAATGTCCGAAATGTCGAATCACCTAGTAGTAGTCCCGAATTGGGCTCTTCCGAACATGTGAATCCAACGCAGAACTGCCAGTGGGTCCACCTTGAAAAGACCAAGTTATGGGTCTCTATAAAGTGCTCACGACGATACTCATCAGGCTGTTCAGCGAATGGCTCAGGGCCGCAGCGGCTTAGTCACGACCCATATCGAATGGCAGGTCACTCAGGACTAGAAACAAAGTTGGATTTTGGAAAAGGTCAAGATTCGCTGCCGAGGACAGTGGTATATCCTATTTTTTGTCCTTTATGTATCGGTCGAGCCTTCATGATTTCACACCGGACCGTTGCTACATACAGTATCTCGCTCCCTATCTGTCTGCTGACTGGGCAACTGCACCGGACCTGTTCCTACGGCTTTTTACTAGAACGCCCAGCTCAGTGCGGTGCAGCCCGGGTGTTGGAGGTTGAGAACAAAATTTGCACTGCCACTGCCACTTCTTGTGAGTCGTGACCATAAAACATGACGTGTGGTGCGTAGGCATTTTGGCATTCTGACAAGAGAGGCTCGGACACGACCTTTCACGATAATCCTATACTCTCATTAAAGGGTCAATAATGACCTTGAGAAGTCAGGGGTGGACTAACTGGCTGGCCGGATTGGCTGGGTATGCGGTATGTTTGAAAACCCTGGCTCCTGTCTCCTACGCGTTGTCAAGTTTCCGAAATTTGCGCCGGTAAAATTACCGATACAGCCTCTTCCAGTAATTGGGGTACGAGAGAATCCGGGCGCTGATGAAGCCGGCTTCCTCTATCTGGGCTTTGAGCTGGCTGTGGGTCTGCTCACGCTGCCACGGTCTGATGCTGTTCTAGTCAACGAGCCCAAGGTTCGGAATTATGCGTCTGAGGATCCTGATCCATGACCGTGACGTCGCGCGGGCTGAATGGACGCAATAGCTCCGGCTTCGAGACACCGCGAATCCCCATATACATAGCAAGCGCATGCTGTAAAGGGATGTAGATCTGGTAGGTCCACCAGAAAGGCATTGGATCGGTGAAGCCGTATAGCTCCTCCTGCCAGAAAAGGAGGTGCTTTATAAATGTCAGAAACTGGTTAAAAAACTCTGTCGGGGTAATGTCGAATGTGAGGACCCTTGCGAAAGATGTCAGACAGCGTTGCTGCAAGTCCGGGCCGAAGCGGTATATTCCAGGAGTGGTCCCGGTTGGAAATGCTACATCCTGGTTCTGAATCTCTTGCGAGTTGAACAGGATCGAGCTTGATCGCGACCGCGATAGGTGGCCGATGCCATTGGTGTTGTGCACCTCGGGTGATATGCTCGCTAGGTATGATCGAGCCAGCTGAGCTGAACCTGCTAGACCGTCGAAGAAAAGAATCCCATGCTGGGCATGGAAAGATATCCCCAATGGAATAATGTTCTCCTGTACTCCCTCTGCATCGACGTGTTGTTCGACGCAGAAGTCGATTCCAAAATGACCAGTGGAGTCAGAGTCCTGCTTACTGGCGAACGTCTGTACGAACCTCAGCATTGACTGGGCCAAGGACGATTTTGGATTCAATGCCTCATAGCTGCCATGATTGATGTTGTGAAAGGCAACAAACGCCATAACCGTGCGATTCACAACAATTGCAAAAGTAGAGTACTTTTTCAGGCCGTCTGTGACCTGCTTGAGCAGCCACGGCTTGGATTTTTGGATGGGCATGCAGGCGATTGTGTTATATGTCTGGCTCAGTGTTCTTCTGGGAAGCACGGTCACGGTGGAATCTGTCGTGAGATTGTCCCCGCCAGCGCTTTGTAGCAGATACTTCCGTCGCCCGTGCGTCTTGTTCAAAACCCGGTGCACCTCGTCTCTCGAGTTCACCAAACGTCTCTCTGGGGTCGGTAGACCAAGACTTTCAACATATGTGAGGAAGGCTTCTTGTGTCAAGAGATGGGGAGCATCCTCCATCCGTAGAGCAACGCCACGACAATTGGTGTGTTGTTCAATTGCTTGCCTGGCCTGACATTCAACGTAAGGGTCTGCGCTGTCTGAACAGTTGATCCAGACATCAACCCGCTCTTTCCGTATGATGTCGACAAGTGCTGAAACATACATGACCGCCCAGTTCTCGTCGAAGGTGGACTCCAATCGGTGAAACCTCCTCAGTGCTTGCGAAAACCGGGCTGGGACGGGCAAACTTCCTGGCTCGTAGTCCGCTCCAATGACATTATGGCCAGTGTCATGGAAAGCTCTGGCTAGTCGTAGACCCTGTGGAGTATTGATTCCAGTGAGAAGGATGGTCCTCGGAATGAAGCGGGGAGTTCTGAGCAAATGTCGACGAACATTGTTCTGAGGCACCAGTAGGACATAGACATGGTTGACGAGCAGAAGGAATGTTGAGAGAGGAAACATCAAGGCTGCCAGAAGGACCGCCAAAGGGTTCTGTAGTCCCCATATCCCTGCCATTCTGAGGATTAGAAGTATACCATCGACCTGGTCGGATGTGAAGAACTGCTGTAAAGAATCAGTACCACCGTTCCTTTAGACGATCAAAATAGCCAGGGTCCTGGAGACTGGACAGCTAAAGCTACTAGTATAGCAGTTATTGGAGGACGCCCATGGTCACAACGAACGCAGAGACGTCCAATGAGACCTGTATGATGGAGCGAAGAACATGTTTTACTGGCATAGTAGTTATCTATACCGCAGCGGCGACACTCCTTGTGGCTTACAAAATGCCTCCCGGGTTGCACGTGTTTGCGGGCGTTGACATGCAGTGAGGTCAGAATCGAGGTTGAACTGAGGAGCTGAACTTGAAGGAGGCGGAGGCGGAGGCCATGATGTGATGTGAGTGCGGTTCGGAAAATAAAATGACCGTCTGACGGGTGATGATGGATTGAAGCATGTGGCCTTTCGTATCTGTCATTTTTTTATAGTATCCGGTATGCAAGCATCTACAAATACGATATACCACTGTACAGTTCAACTGTACAAGAACCGACCTGAGGTGACTGGTCCCTAAAAGATCCGTGAGTCAAGACATCGTCCCGAGGCCAAGTACCTGGGCGAGGGAGTAGTAGCAGTCCAGTGGACTCGTCAAGCTGAGGTTTGAGTTGCCTTATGTCAAACATTATTGACCCGGTTGCGCAACGGGAAAAGATTACGTCGGTTAATGGTTGCTAGCCCGCCGATCGCTGCCAGGATTGTCCCTTAAGCGGACCATTGGAGCCCTGCCATTGGCACATCAAGGAAACAAGCTCATCTCTGGCGTCACCGTTGCTCGTCTGTCACGCTACTGGCCAGGATCTCGGATGTGCTGCCAAATCGTCGCCCAAAAGCACGATCCGGGCATCAATCAAAATCAATAATAACATCGACCTGGCAGCGCAGCCATCGATCGGTCCTGCGCTTTGCACTGTCCAACAACACCTACGACTGGGCTCACTCACTTCTCTCCTACTACTCTTCTCTTCCTCCTGTCACAGTCCCTTTCGCCCTCCCTCTCCGACCTTGGGCTGTTTACTTTTGCATCTCTTGCGGCTCGATCTTGTAATATTCTTCCTTCCGGGCGACATCGCAGTCATGGCGCATCAGGGACAAGCAGCCGACTACTACAATAGTCAACCTTACCAGCAGCAGGGCTATCAGCAGCCGGGGTACCAGCAACAATCTTACCAGCCTTATCCTCCTCCTCCGACCCATATTCAGCAGGGTTATCAACAACAAGAACAATACCAGCCGCCCCAGCAGCCATACCAACCTCCAGAGCCAAAGTACACACAACAACCTCCGACCTATGGAGCCCAATTTGTCCCTCCGCAGGATGACAAGCAGAGCTTTCAGGACACATTCAAGATTCAAAAGCCAAAATTCAATGATCTTTGGGCGGGATTACTGGTACGAAGAAACCCCATGCCGCGCTTGACACCTTCGTTGAAATACTGACTGTGTCACAGCTCATTGCGACCTTTTGCGGCTTCGTCGCAGTCTCCGGCTTGACCCTTTACCGGTATTCAAAATATCATAAATACAATGGCGACGGAATCTCTGACGGCGCCAACAACTTCTCGCTCAACACCAACACCATCATCCTCTTTGCCTTTGTCCTCTGTGTCGGCTTCGCCTTCTCCTGGGCATACTTCCTCGCCGCGCGCGCGTTCACAAAACAATTTGTTTGGCTCACCGGTATACTGAACTGCGCCTTGGCTATTGCTACCGCTGTGTACTACCTTTACCGACGACTGTGGGGTGCTGGCATTGTTTTTGCCATTTTCGCGGTTTTTGCCGTCATCTGCTTCATTAGTTGGATACCACGCATCCCGTTCGCTGTAGTCATGCTGCAGCAAACCATGGACATCGCCAGGATGAGAAGGGTGCACGTGTTCTGGGTCAGCCTTATTGGAGGAATCATCAGCCTGGCCTTTGCCGCGTGGTTTTCCGTCACGCTTGTCGCCATTTACACATCCTATATGCCTAGCAATGCCAACAGCAATCCCAACCCGGCCTGTGCCGACGGAGGCTGCTCCAGTGGGAAAGTCATTGGCCTGGTGGTATTCGTGACCTTCGCCGGCTATTGGATTTCGGAATGGATCAAGAACACAATCTACACAACGATTGCTGGTGTCTATGGTAGCTGGTACTTTTGCGCAGGGAAACCTGGCGGTATCCCGTCCGGTGCAACTGCGGGAGCCTTGAGGCGAGCCACCACCTACTCTTTTGGGTCCATTTCTTTTGGCAGTTTGATCGTCGCTCTCATCAACATGCTCCGCCAGGCTTGCAGTATCGCGCAACAACAAGAGGCATCCGAGGGCAATCTGATTGGCAGTATTATGTTCTGCATTCTGGGCTGCATTGTTGCCTGTCTGGACTGGCTGGTTGAGTTTATCAACAGATACGCCTTCTCCCACATTGCTCTCTACGGCAAGCCATACATTCCAGCGGCCAAAGATACCTGGCACATGATGAAAGACCGGGGCATCGATGCACTGGTCAATGATTGTCTGGTCGGCCCGGTTCTGACCATGGGATCCGTCTTTGTGGCCTATCTCTCCGCCCTGTTGGCGTATCTTTATCTGGACTACACTAATCCTGCCTACAACTCGGACCGGACTTTTACTCCGGTTATCATGGCTTTCGCCTTCCTCATCGGCCTGCAAATATGCCAGACCTTCATGACGCCAATCGGTGCCGGAGTGGACACAGTGTTTGTGGCAATGGCTTGGGATCCGCAGGTGGCCATAACAGATCATCCAGAGTTCTGGGACCGCCTCGTTCATGTTTATCCTCACGTCCAACAAGTCATTCATGTCTAAGCGGTGGATTGACGAGCTCGGGCTTTATATCAATATGGTGTCAGCATTCAAACTCTGGATACGTTTCCCTTCTGCTGGCTGACTGTGGGGGATCTTCTTGCTTTTTCATCAGAAACATAGACATTTTTCACCTTCCAAACTTGTGGCATCTAGACCTGGCCAAGGTCGTGGCATATTTTTCATGCATACTTGTCCATCCCAGCCGACATGCCTCACCGAAGTTAAGCTGTCACCTAAGGATAAACTTATCAGCAAAGGACAATTTCTTCTTGGTGCTTGATTCACCGTCATGTCTTAACAAGCGGTGTTTGTACACCTGTAGGTTTTGTCCGTCCGTTCTACTCACTGACATCGCCAACACCTTTGACTGATGACCTAGGCTCATATTATTGTACTATTGTACGACCGCAGAAACGAAGACCGCGTTCTACAGTTCTGAATAAGGAGACTGCTCTCCTGGTCCAGGGCATCGGGCGCTATAGACCCTCGGGTATTCGATTATCCCCGCCGACGCCCTCCTTATCAGAATCACGTATTGATCTAGGGTTTCCCGAATAGGCAGTTCCATTGAACCCCATATCGTTTGACGGCACCCCAGTGCAACCTCGTTCAACGGTAGGCTTCGTATCTTGCCTACTAGTAGGCCAGCGGCATGAGGATTAACGCACACTGTGGGTGAACCCCATGTTCGTATGAGGCGCCTCATTCGATGGCGGCCGTTACGACCATGGTAGCGGTGTTCTCCTTTGGCGCCAGGCATTGCGACCTTCTCGATCCGGAACGATCATCCTGATATGCGCTGCACGGGGATAAGAGCGACGAAGCGCAGTGCCATGTGGCGGATAATAGACAACCATTGCTCGACATGTATATATCTCGGCTTTTCTGGTTCTGCCGCTGGCGAGATCCCTCTGGTCAGTGAACACTGCCAACATCATCGCCGCGAACAGACCAGCGCGCACTCGTTGCGATGGACTACAAGGCTGAAAAGGTTTCCGGCGCTGGCCCAGAATCGGACCAGGAAAAAGGCTCGATCCAGGTCGGCAGATTGGATAGCATTGCCACAAATGCATCCCTGGACGACGCTCTGGAACAACTCGATATATCAACCCAAGACGCCGATGAAGCCTTTGCCTTCTTGAAAGACCATCCCAACGCGGATGGCGTGCGACAAGAGGCCATTGCCATCCTGGCCGACCCTCAAGCGACCAGGCGGCTAGTGAGGAAGATCGATTTCACCATTGTGCCCTGCATGATCGCCGTCTACTTTTTGCAATATCTGTAAGTGGTTTGGGACTTTCTTGTTCTCTCCATTGCTGCAAGGACGGATCCTCAGGTCATCGTGGTCACGAGAATTTGGTGGACGAGTTCCGTTGTCGTCGCTGCATACTGACTCAACAAATCGTGTTTCTAGTGACAAGACAACCATCTCGTACGCTGCGGTGATGGGCCTCCGCAAGGACACACATCTCAAAGGGCAGGATTTCTCCAACTGTGCCATGATGTTCTACATTGGGTTTCTTGCCGCCGAGTTCCCAACCCAGTTCCTGGCCCAACGCATCAGCAGATTGGGCAAATATCTTGGGGCTAATGTGATGATCTGGGGTGTCGTGTTGACTTGCATGGCTGCCTGTTCGTCGTACGCCGGCCTGATGATTTGCAGGACGCTGCTGGGCGTGTTTGAGGTCAGTTACGTGATTCACCACTTCGTGTTCGTGGGCGCTCTCACGCATGTGATATATGGAGAGTCCGGATATCGGCTCCCCGCTTTCAGCGCATTTTAATCCTATCCGCATATTCTCGCTTCGACCCCGGCTGACCAGCTATGGAATTTATCATTAGGCTCCCGTCGCTCCTATTCTGGTGCTGATCATCGCCATGTGGTACAAGAAGGAAGAACAAGGCCGTCGAGTCAGCTACTTCTACATGTGCAACGGGATGACTCAGGTGATCGGGTCAGCAGTCGCCTATGGCGCCAGCTTCTCTCACAGCTCATTTGCCAACTGGCGCATCTTCTTTCTCACCATTGGCCTGCTGACGATCGTGTTGGGGTTCTGCGTGTTCATGTTGTTGCCCGACTCGCCGGTCAAGGCAGTGAGATTCACAGAGGCCGAAAAGGTCGCCGCCCTGCTCCGCGTCAAGGAGAACCAGTCCGGCACGCAGAATGCCAGGATCAAAAAGAGCCAGGTGTTGGAGTCGCTAAGAGATGTCCGGGTTTGGTTGGTGTTTTTGTCCGTCTTGTTGACGTCGATTCCGAATGGTAAGCATTATCACACTTTTTCTATCCACATCATGCACGATTACAGTGTGACATTGTGTTCAGTCGATGATCAGCCACAAGTTAACATCTATTCTTTTTCTTCTGTCTCTAGGCGGCCTCTCCAACTTCTCATCCATTCTCCTCACCACATTCGGCTACAGCAGCCAACAAGCCCTGATCTACAACATGCCCTCGGGCGCCGTCAACGTCATCTTCGTCTTGCTTTCAGGCTACCTAAGCGACCGGTGGAACGACCGCTCCCTCGTCATGCTAATCTGCTTGGTCCCCACAATCGTGGCCGCGGGGCTCATGTACGGCCTCGACCCAACGGGAGTGCCGCACAACAAGGGTGTTTTGCTCTTCGCATCTTATCTCAGCGGCACCTTCGGAGCGGCCTTTATGTTATTGTTGGCGTGGAACGCGAGTAACCTCGCGGGCCATTCGAAAAAAGTCACGTCCAATGCATTGACTTTGGTCGGCTTCTGCGTCGGTAATGTGCTGGGAACCCAGACGTTTCAGCAGAGCGAGGCCCCGGGTTACAAGAGCGGCAAGATTGCCATTGTGGCGTGTTTGACGGCACAGGTGTTTGTCTGTTTTGCGCTGAGGTACTGTAACGATCGGCTTAATGTGAGGAATCGCGCCAATTTGGAAAATATGAGTGATCAGGAGAAAGTGCTCGCCAGGGAGAAGTTGGCGTATTCTGATGAGACGGATTTGAAAAATCCGTTTTTTGTATATACTCATTGAAGGACGGACTTATAGAACTGGAGCACTATATGATATGATATGATGAACGGATTGAGAAATGATCATGATCAATGGGGAGCTGGATCGGGGATTGGGGAATAGGAAGGAGTTCAAAAACTTCAATCAGCGTTTAATCATTGGTCGATCTGGACGTACATTCGTTAGATGCTTAGGTACCTAGGTAGGTATCTAGGTTGATAGTAGGCACTCGATACGATCTGTATACAGACTCTGTACACTTCACCAAGACACGAGGACACCTATCAATTACTATCTACCAAGCTAGATATGCAGCTGTCTTCGATAGACCAAGCGGGATATGAAAAGGAGAATAACAAATCGTATTGCCAAAACATGGGTCCAAAACTCCTTCTCAACGCCCGTACTAGTACAGTATCACCATCTTGTCCCTGTTGAAGCGAATCAAATTCAATCCAATCCATACCATTGATACCATTGATACCAAAACCAACCGGATATCAAGTTCCTTTGCTTAATGCTCATCATCAACACCAAACACTTAGTACCACCTCCCCGTCATCGTACAGTCAAGTAACCTGTTATAATAAACCCTACCTCCACCTCCACCTCCACCTTCAGCTCAACCTTCCATTTCCATCTCGCTTTATATTGACTTTGTTGTCTTCGGACGCATGAGAATCTGCCTTTGGTGCCGATGGGACTGAACTGCACCTTGCGACTGTGAGTGCATCTGCATCTGCGTGTGCGTCTGCACATGATGCTGTGGGCTGGTGCTTTGCCCTGCTAGTCCCCTCCATCTTGCTTGATATTGAATTGCTTGTCTTCAGCCGCATCTGACTTTGGTGCTGATGATACTGCTCTTTGCGATGACATTTGGTATTGCTTTGGCGGTGTGATTGCGCGTTGCGTCTGCACACGAGTATGCAGCGTCGGCGTCGTATACAACACCTCGCTGATTCGGGGCGCCGTCGCCGTTGCCGTTGCTGAGCCTTGTAGTGCTTGTGGTTGTGTCTGTGTTTGAGTTTGAGTTCGGGCCCGCTGCTGCTGCTGCTGCTGCTGCTGTTGTCCTTGGGCTTGCTGTCGCTGCATCAGTCCATAAACCAACCGGGGCGGCAACGCCTGCATGAAACTGTGCAACCGGAGAATCTCAGAGGCTTGACGTCGAACTATGTCTTCTTTTTTGCCCACGTCTTCACGGAGCTGGTGGATGAGTTGTTGCTGCTGTTGCTGTTGCTGTTGTTGCATCTGCTGCTGCTGGGTTGTCAGACCCGCATCCTGAAGATGAGTGGACGGACTGCTGCTGCTCGTAACGCCGGTGGATGGAGCGGCTGCGGCGGTCGCGCTCGACGGCTGAAAATGATTTGAGATGACGGTTGGGCGATCCCCAGGTATTGGGACCTGGTCAGCTGGATCTGTCGTCGCTGTCGTCGTTGTAGTCGTTGTAGTCGAAGTTGCGGCCGCGGTGGTGGGTGGGGTGCTGTTGCTTGGAACTATCACCGTATCTCGACTGGCTTGTTGATCTCGCTCTTCCAGTTTGTAACCGGCTTCACGTGCCAGCTCTTCCAGTCGTGTTATTTGTCCCGTAGGATTGGAGCCCCCTGCAGAGTTCCCACTTACTGCATCTCCCGGTCGGCGACGGCCCGGAAAATGGCGTCGACGCTTGTGTTCCTCGAGGTTTTCCCGTCTTGAGAACCCTACCCCGCTACTCCGGTTGCAATCGGGAAATGGACAGAAGAAAAACTGTATTCGTCTCGAAGTCAGGTTGATCCTGTGGACTTCTCGCTGATGCCGCAAAAGGCCCCCAGAATAGGTAAAGCCTTGGGTCAGCTCGCATCCAACCTCCATACATTTATATGGCCTTTCGTGCCGGTCCATGTGTTTGTTCCACTCGCATACTCGCTGGAAGATCTGGTTACTGTCGTGACAGTCAGGATGGTCACAGTATATGTCCCCATCGGTGTTACGAGGAGGGTTTCTCGTACGCCGCACGCTTCTGGTCAGGGGTCGGCGTCGGGTGAATTCGGGGACAGAGACCAAGCTTTCAGACCGTTGGTATTGCGGTAGTTGCTGCTGCTGCTGTTGCTCCTGGTATGGTTGTTGCTGCTCGGCCATGGCGGCAAGTCGTAGCTTTGCACCTTTGTGGTCAAGTGTAATGCCTATGACGGCGGGTTCAGGTGAGAAATTGCTATTGCTAGAATCGGGCGAAGGTGACAACGGATAGTGGTGTCTCAACGAAGAAGTAGTTGTTGCTATCGTGGCTGATGTCAAAACCATGATGGAAATGTCAAAGTATAGTACATTGATAGTCGGGCGCTTATAGGGGCTGGCACTGGCACTGTTAAGACTGGAACGCTGAGACTGAGACTGATGGGACTGAGACTGTGTGCGCCTTGTTGTGTGTGCGTATTCGACGGGCGTCAAGGGCAAGGCGCTGAGGTGATGAGGAACGAACAACTGTGCCGCTGCAACCAGGCAAGGGCACAAGGGTTAGTGAGGTAGTCAGCATCTCCCATGTTGGGCTGGGGCCGAGGTGCAGTGTGGCATAACATATATATGTGTAGGAGAGACTCGTGGCTCCGACTAGGATGCCCTAGCTACCGAGTACAGACAGCAAGGCTGGGCTGTGCCTGTCGTGTCCACGCGCCCAGCCAACATGTGCACCAAGACTCGGGGTCGGGACTTCAGACTCACAGTCTGTCTTCTTCGAATGGTTCGGTCGACTCGGTTGGCCGAACCAGTCAATACCAGAGTCATTTAGGTCTCAGATCAGGCAACCTTCAGACACGCCTCTCTCGTACGACGGACTTGGTTGGGTGTATCGCAATTGCATTGACCGGTAAGATGCAGTTGCGCTTAGGAGTGAGTACAGCCCAGCTGTGCGGAACCTGAGGCCAAAACTGATCAAAGTCCGTGCGATACCCAGGTCAGGCGCCACCATTTCTGGCGGAATGGTGGGAATGGAAGGAAACGGTACCGACAACCCCAGAATCCCGGGAAGAGTTACAACCAACCGCACCTCTTGGTACCGGATAACGGCCAAATTCTGTGGTTCATAGCGAGCTAGCGACCTACCATTGAACGGAGTGTACCTTAGTTCTTGTGAACCATAAGTAAGAGGCAAGAATGATAGAGTGAGCGCGGCTGGCTGATGCCTGATGACCTGAGCCTGACAGTGGATGCCTGCGCATCGGATCGACCGGGTGGAGTCACCTTTGCCTCTGACAGCCATGGCGGACCAAGAACCATCCGTCCATGATTCATGGCACCTCTTGGCTCGTACAAGCTGGCATTGAGCAACATTAACATCTCCTGCAGTGCCATTGGGCTTGGACCCGGGTGAAACGAGTTGTTTTCTCTTCTTTCAGTGGCGGGGAGGCGAAAGAGAAACCGGGCCACATGACCACTTTGTGAGTTCCCGGGGTCAAACCCGTGTTGAACATTTCAGTTCCAAGGGCAGGCATCACTGGCAGGTTTGGCAGCGGCGCGGCTCTCGTGAGTCACATGGATTGCGTATCTGATTGGGTGAACCATTGTACCGACTGTTTTGAACCATAGAATTCTTTGTTTCTAACAGACCAGCAAAGAAAGAAATGAGTGGTTGTGGGAGGCGTATGAAGGCGCAGAACGATTCGATGACATTGGGTGAACCGTACTTTGCGAGGTTCTAGCCGTGTGTCAGAGTCTCATCCTGATTGTCATCCTTGTCAAGAATCCACTGTCGCCGTCCCAGCGATGCCTGGCACTGCATTGTCGCTGGGTGTAGTGGAGCAATGGCAAAGTACAATTTGTACTTCAGCCTTCGCGGCGTTGGCGCCTCGTATTGCCGTTCTATTTTCAGAATCTACGTGGCTGCTTTAGGTGGCTTTTATTGTCGCCGTCTTCAGCCGCGCGTATGTGAGGCGCAGGCGCTGTAAGAACCAACCTACGTTGTAGTGGCGACTGAGAAACTTGTTTTCGATCATCCGCTCGCCGCTTTTCCCACCACCCGCTTACCTAAGCCAGCCCCCTAACACATCCAGCCTCGTCTTTGATAGACTTCTGCCCTGGTAACCCTTCCGTGGTGCCTACAACACATTGTTCAACCCATACAAACTATCTTCCTTGCAATGCCTCAGCTATGATCCTTCACAGGGGATAGTCTATGACCTCAACGACAGATCCGTGATCAAAGGGCCATTCCACTACGCTGTCAACGACGCCCCTAGCACCGAGGACAAGATCGACCACACCACCTTTCACTATCACTGAAGTGCTTCAGGTGTTTCAAGCAGGAGTGCAAGGATCTATGAAGCGCTCCCCAAGCATCCTCCTCATCCATATATTTTAATCAATGCAACCACAAAGCCGAGCTGACCCGACGAGGCTGTGAGCCCCCATTGCAACCCAACCCCAACCCACCCGTTGCAGCTCGCATATCGTCGGCTATAAGTACCTACAAAAGGACAGCGACATTAACGGAGAGCCCACGTCATGACATGACATGATATCTCAGTCCAGAAACCCGCCCAAAAAAAATTGGAGTCCATCACATGCGCAATGGCCCAACACCAACGCCATACAGCGAGCGCCACCCACTCATACAAGATCGGCCACGCCGTGTGCCGGCGGCTGCGGCCAAAAACAAGGCTGTACGACTGATCATCAACACCGATGTCTCTCTTCAGCTTCTGTCTACAAGGTTCTCAACCACGATTATAACAGGTTGTCAGGATGGCGGCGAATGTAAATGGCGATACTAACTGGCACTTTGGAATAATAGCCAATTGCGCTCTGCGTGATTCAGCTGTACTGAGCTCAGCTACTGAAACAACGAGCATGTGCTATGTCCTTTAGAAAAGGTAGGTATATGCTGTAGCTCGCTATGATTCCACTTTGATGCGGTCTCAGGTTACGTTACAGGTTGTCCGATCGTAAACTGAGCATCATGATTATGGCTCTCCACCATGTCCCGGAGACCGAGTCGGTGGTAGGCCCGAGGCAGGGGGCTATTTAGGTTCAGGCTAGGCTGTTCTGTTGGTTGATGTTCTTCTCCTGTATGTTCGTCCTCTTTTCACAGCTTGCCTAGCCGCATTGACTGGTAGGCGGAGCGATTCCGAGTCGTGGCAGTACAAGTGACGACTTTCTAGAAATAAAGTTGAGGCGAGTCTGCACGCTCTGTCAGAAGTGATTTGGCAGCCTCTGTTCACACCGTTCAAATTCGCCATTTCGCAAATCTCAAAGTTGAGTCGATCACCAAGACCAAGCATGACCCCCTGCAGTCGGATGGAATACAGGCTGTAAACCAATGGCAGACGAGCGAAGATAAAATAGTGGTTCTGCTCCGAGGGAGCATGTCGGATAACCATCCTTTCTTGTGGCCCAATTCCTTCTACGGATCCGATCACTACGTTGTCAGCATCCAACCGTTAGCATGAATGACCCGAGGCTTTCTCACATTCAAGTTGAGAACATCTTGTTTTGCTGGCCACTCTTGAAAGTTTCAATGCACGTGCAGACTGCACTTGCCCTGTCCTAGCACCTGACTGCAAGACCAGGCCGCGCCCAACCCCTCCAGCCAGTCCTCTGCCGCTGGGAAAGCTGCCCCTTATGACCTCTCGTACCTCCTCCTTCTCAGCCTGGAGGACACCCCGGTATTGCGCTAGGAACATCGTTTGAAGCGGGAAGGCCACCGTCTCCTTCCTTGCTTGCCTAGAGTCCAGGGCCTGGCAAGAGGAATCCAAGCAGGAAACCCTAGGGTCTCTTGCGTTCCAATATCCTAGTTCATTGAAACCAGGTTGCCTGTGCGATGAACCTGGATACTACATTGTTCCAGAAAGCCGAACCTGGTCGATGGATAAAGCAGGCCCACATGAAACACTGGCTTGATACAACTGTAATCGTAACACGTTCGTCGTTCGTCGTTCGTCGTTCGTCGTTCGTCGTTCGTCGTTCGTCGTTCGTCGTTCGTCGTTCATCGTTCATCGTTCATCGTTCATCCTTCATCCATCATGGATCCGGATTCGACCAGCGACTTCGGGAAAGTCATCAAGAAAGACACGGGCAACACTCCAGTTGTCGTAATCCCCCGCATGCTCCATAAAGCTGGGAGTCAACACGGTGGCACCTGTCGCATCATCGCGCATGATGGCTGCGTCCAATCCATGCGGCCAGTTGATGCTCCACTCTGCCCTTTCCAGCGGTGTGAGCCAGTCTCGTAGACGATGAATAACAGCATCGCGGACCGGAGGCCTTGACAGATTCGACACTAGTAAGCTTTTGATGGCGAAAAATAAAACACTGAAACAAGCACAACGTACAGTGGAATGGTTTCTATGGCCCCGATATGTGGAATCATACATTGCAAAGGCGTCGGTTTCATCATGTCGGGCAATCTCTCATAGTTCTCGAGCGTGGGAGCGAGCAGCCACTGCCAAAGCATCAGCTCCAAATCCAGAGACAGCAGTAACATATGCCTCTCATATGGAAACTCACCCGCATCATGGAAGTAAGGAGAAAAACACACCCAAGCCGAACAAATATGTCATGATCGTAACTTCGACACACCTCGCACGCCCATGAGGCACAAGTGTATATATCGTTGGCTTCTCGTGGCCGAAAGAACAAGTCGACCACCACTTGATCGGGCGAACCGAGGAGATTTGACAGGGGCACTCCAGCCTCGAGCATCTGATGCGCCGCTTGCAGATAATGAGAGTATGTTCGACTCATGTACGAATCATCCGTCACGGTCAGGGGAAGCACGAGATGCACGGGAATGCGAAGCCTTGTCGATGCGCCATCCTGGGCAACGCACAAGTCTCGTCTAGCAATGGCGGGGGCCGAATGTGCATGGCTCGTCACTTGTTCCAGATAAGGCGACGTCGGCGACGCAACTGACTCTGTGCCTTGAGCACCCTCAGTGTTGATCGTTGGGTGCAATGTCTTCTGGCGCTTTGACGACGCTTGTGTTCTGGAAGAGTCAGCCGAGGCTGGGTTACGTGCGGATGCGGCATCCACCGGGCTTGACGACAGCGACATCGGCTGATCAGCAGATTTACCCTGTATTGTCCGAAAACAATCAGCAAAGTCACTCAAACGAATACTTGAAGAGCACATCTGCTACCGCCAAGGATAACACTAATGCAAAGCACAAACTGAGCAGCACCGCCATCCAGTGCACGAATTTACACACTTGCCTGTACAAGTTTTTCTCCCTCAATTGGTTCAGTCCTCGCCTGTAAAGCCGGATGCCAACCAGAACGTGCAGCCATAGTAGGCTGGAGGGTTGGCTGCACTCCGCCATCCGACGAAGGACTGATGGTACTGGAAATGGACCCAGTACTTGTCGAGTGTCCCCTTTCATCCCAATGTAACGAGGTCATGAATTGCCGAATAAGATCTTCCCCATCTGCAATGCTGCTGTTCTTGAGCGCCGCCAGCAGCTTCAACATGTCGGGGGAGTGTGCCACCTCATTGCGCTTTCGAGACCCCGAATCAGTCGAGGTCGAGGTTTCGCTGGCAGTTGGAGTCACTTGAGCGTCTGGCGCAGCGTTGTCAAGATGGTCTCCGGCCGGTCTGTTCTGACCTTCAGCCTCGTTCGTATGCATGTAGTCCATTTCATTGCCTTGGGGCGCCATTGGATGATCCAAATCTTGGTTTCCAGCTGGATTCCACTGCCTTTGTATGATATCGGCAACCTCATCATTGCTGGCTCCACCTCTGATGTATCCAACGAGGGCGTCAAGACGATTCGAGGGGCCAGCCCGTATCCCATCGAGCAGGGTATTTAGATTGTCCTGATAGGCCTTGGACTCGTCCAAGGTGCGTTGCAGGGCGGCGCGACGTCTCATATCGAGAGAAAGGTCGATGACACATTGGGTGCCCAAGGATTGGCATAGTTGACACGGCGGCGGGCCCCCGGTACATTTGGTCTTTCTCTTCTTACACGCTTCACAAGCAGCGGATATTCTGGCGCTCGGCTGCCTCTTCTTCGGCGGTAAAGAATGGGGCGGCTGCGACGACTGCGAAGATAGGCCATCATTGAGCGGCTGGATCGCTCGGGCTGTAGGTGGCGACGGCATGCTTCAGACGTGGCGAGAGGAGGTGTTACTGAGCCCGGGCTGTTGAACTCATCACGTTGAATCGTCGGTGACCGTCGTTTTGGTCTATCTGCCACCAGGTTTGTTGCTTGATTGCGCCGACGGGGAAGAACGTTGGACAATGCAAACTGCCTGCGGTTCAAGTTGGCGAAGACGGGGACGCTATTCCAGGTTGCGGACTGGGAGGATCGTAGTATCGTGGGCCGCACGTCCACGGGCCGGAAGATGAGATCCGGGCCAAACTGTCACTGACAACTGAACACCACGACTCGAAGATGCTAATAGCTAATCAAAATACCCATGGAAGTCTCGAGGATTTCTCTAGCCACAAACACTAATAACCGTGATCGCCTACTGGCACCGCCTGTCGTGTTAGTCGAGCACTTGACAGACCGCTTCCGGGCCTAGGGAGCCAATGTGCACAGAACAGTCTGCAGTGCGTACAGATCACAGATCCCTCTCCGCAGGCAGGCGACAACAACACCCTTATTAGCTGTAGCAGACGCCTTTTCTTTTCACTTTCTGCAGCCAGCAGCACGCCCTGCTTGATGCGTCGACATATGAGCGACCTGCCACTCCAGGTGCATGATTCCCTACGAACGACCCTGGCGGTTGGCTTGTGTTTGGCTCCGCTGTCCCCAACTGTCCGCCGCGCCCGGCTGCGGTGAGTAACTTTGGGAGGAGACGAAAGAGCAAGAAGCCCATCACAAGAAGCAATCGACCAAGTCTAGACACTGGAGCTGCGCCACATTGGTGTGATGGCTCGATAGGCCAAACCCCGATTGAACATACAACGCCGAGATACAAAGCAATCGCCACAGAGGAATACGAGGGAGGATTCAAGGGCTGTTAGCACACTGTAGGCGAGGATGCTGATCAACCACTTGAACTTACCTGGCCGCTATGTGCTTGGGGGCTTCAACAACCTTGTACAAGTAGCTGTCCGGACTGTCACCGGCATGGCTTCCTGGCTTCCTGGCTTTCGCTTTCTTTCAGCTTCTCCTGCACTACCCCTGCCACCACTAAGGTAGAGACTGCGGCTGAGGACAACCATTCCCGTCCCATCTGGAAATTGACATTGATGAAGAAGGCCGGCGACGGTTTGGCCACAGTTACAGTCGTAGCATTCTGATCGAGCATGTCTGGACCTTACATAGCTTCCATCAAAGGCAGCCAATATAACGCGGTTGACAGCACGACAGGCCCCCTCGGCCTTCGAGTCCGTGTCAAAACAATGCCTCCTCGGCAGCCGAATGAGCCTTTGACATACCCTGCATTGTACGTTCGCCTTGCAGCAAGCCTGCCTAGCATTGATGCTGCTCCACCTATGGTTCCGGAGGCTCGACTAACGCATGCGGACTCCTAGATTTCCGCTGCCATAACCCGGAGCCTTCGCCCTGGTAAGTCCACCACTCTTGCAGCCGAGCATTCAAACCCGTTTCCAGAGTATGTCGGACAGCCTCGACTTTGACATCGTCCATCTGGAGTTCTGCCAGAGATCCTTGCTCGGTCAAAAACACCACCGAGTGGGCAATCAGCATCCAAGATGTTTCACATTCATTCCACGGATCATTGATGTCCAAATGTCCCCCAGCCTGTTCGATTTCGTCTTGCAGCACTGTAGTGCCTGGCTCCGGACACAGCTTGATCATCAGCCTTTTTAGTTTCAGCATCTTTCGAATGCACATCAAAATCTCCGCCACGTGGTTATAGAAAGGGAAGATGGCAATGTACTCGAAGCTTAAAAGGTTGTCAAACAGCATGTCCGCCTCAGCCGAATTGGCAAAATGCAAAGCAGTCAGCAGAGAAGGCGTCCGTCTGAGGAAGAATTCATAAGTCGTGTATGCTAGTAGACTAGACCCTTCGTTGAACGTCAAATGTCGCCAGCGGCGTGCAACCAGGATATTTGGCAGGTCGTCGTAATTGATCTTGACTCTAGCATCATCTGGATATTGCTCAAATTGAAGAATTTGGCATGCCATGTCAAACGCCCAGGCATCCGCAGTTAATGCCTCGATGCCGGTTATCTGCGCAAGCACTTCTGGAGGACCAAATAGACTGAACCGAGTAGCGGGGACTTCATTCAGTAATCGCGCCCACCACGCTGGGTGAAGGCTTCTGCACATCCCCGGCACATCGGCCACTAAACTCGAAACATGTTGGTTGAGGTCCTGGGATGTCAAGAATGCTAGGAATTCGGTGAGATGAGACGGACGGAGCACAGCATATTTGAATCGAGTCGGCATTGCCAAAGACCGAACCAACCGGCAGGTCAACGACAATTGCTTCAACGGATCTTGCCAGAGCAATGTGCCATCCGGCGCCTCATCCGGGTCGTCGACCTGCCACGGCTGTTTGAGGTTTCGCCATCCGATCGGTTTATGGAGCAGAGTGGTGTCAAAAGGACTGGGCGAGTCGAGGTATGTAATGATGCGGGAGATGAGTTCGTTTGGAAGGCTGAGAAGCGACATGCCTAGCAATAGCTGGTCGATGGTTCCGGCCGGCTGGTAGATGTGGTAGATGGTCACACTGTGATCAGGTACTTGACGCAGGCAGCATCGCCATGCCGAATTGCTTAAATGGGATACGATGGGCGTCCGTCGCTACATGGCTTTAATAACGAGAACCGTCAAGCGCGACAGAAGGTAAACCGAAAGGAGCCTTGTCCCAGGAGCCTGAAGAGGAGCGAACGATGGAGGTGACCTGGTTAATGCCACTGAAGTCGTTGTAGAGATCGATGTGATCATCGAAGAGCGGGCGGGACAGGCCTTATCAGCACGTGCCGATAAGATAATGCTTACCTGAGTCCAGACTAGTGCGGGGCACAGAATTACATAATACCAGTCGACCTTCGGCTACGTCCAGCCACGAGCGGGGGTTCGAGTCTCCTGCGCCAGGGACAATCAGCTGAGCTTCGTCAACCATTCAAGTTGGGATCGGGAGTCTTCCTACTAGAGCACCCCTGCCTATCCATTCACCATCCTGACAATAGAGGCCTATACAGTGGTAGGTGTGTCTCAGTGCATTCCGTCCGTGATTGCTACTGCGCCATAGATTGCTGCCGCAAATTGCAGCGAATATCCTGGAGGTCAGGCCTCTCCTCTGTACATTATTACATTGTACGGTGTGAGTATCGGCGACTGGCATACCTAGGTACTTGAAGATGTGCAGTCGGGCTCCAAATCGCTGTCGATCCACTGCTAGTGCAGCAGGTGGTTGGCCTGGATGGTAAGGTAAGTGAGGCAAACTTTTCCGGGGCCGTGAGAAGATCGTGGGGTAGTAGGAGGGTAATCTCCGGTGGTGGTACAAAACCAGACCCTGACCCTCCATTGTGGGTGGTTTCCGCTACTGTGCCTCAGAATCGAGTCCGAGTCTTTCGAAGCTTCCTCTTATAGCACGGCACGACACGGCGCTCTGGCAAACTTGTACCTCGAAACGATGTCGTCTCCCATCCACCGCAACCCACCCTACAGGGCCGAACATCTCGGTTCCCTCCTGCGAACCGACAAACTCCTCGAGACCCGCCACGCCTGGGAAGCAGGGAAGGCAACGGAGGAGGAGCTTCGAGCGGTGGAGGACGCCGATATCAGGGATGTTGTCAAGCTGCAGCTCGACCTGGGGTTCCATGCCGTCACCGATGGCGAGTACCGCCGGCACATGTTCTGGGGTTCGTTCTGGCCTGGACTAGAGGGCATGGAGGAGGTGGCCGAGCCGAGCCCGGACTTGTTTCGCATGTACATCCCTGACATCGCCGCGTTCACCGAGGAAGGATACAAGCCTGGTGAGACGGTGTTGTGTACGGGGAAAATTCGACACGTGGGCAGCACATACACGGCACAGTTTGATTTCTTGAAGAGCCTGGTTTCTCAGTCGAAATGGAAAGACCTGAAGTTGACGTTGGCCGCTCCCAACTGGTATCATCTACGGTACAAGGAGGGCAAAGCATACCCGAAGGAGGTATACAAGAACGACGATGAGTACTTTGCGGACGTGGCCAAGGCATACCAGGCGGAGCTGAAGATCCTGTACGATCACGGGTTGCGGAATGTCCAATTCGACGACCCCAATCTAGCATGTGAGCAGAACCTTTCTTTTGTGTCCTTTTCTTCCTATTTCGACCGATTGGCTGACTTGTGATTGTAGATTTCTGTTCCGAAGCCATGATCGAAGGCTGGAAAAAGGATCCGCTAAACACGTGCTCTACGGATGAACTTCTCGAGAAATACATCAACCTGTACAATGAGTGCGTCGCCGAGATCCCCTCGGATATGCACGTTGGAGTCCATCTGTGTCGGGGCAACTTTGTCAACTCGCGCCACTTCTCCGAAGGCGGCTATGACCGGATCGCTACCAAGTTGTTCCAGAACCTCAACATGCACACTTACTATCTCGAGTACGACACACCTCGCGCCGGCGGGTTCGAGCCGTTGCAACACCTGCCGAAGAACAAGTATGTCATCTTGGGTGTGGTCACCAGCAAATTCCCAAAGTTGGAGGACGAGGATGAGATGGTTGCCCGCGTCAAGGAGGCTGCCAAGTGGATTGCCAAGGGCACGGGCGAAAGCGAACAGGAGGCGCTGGCAAGATGCGGTGTGAGCCCGCAGTGCGGGTTTGCCAGCCATTCAAGTGGCAATGCCGTCAAGAGGGAGGACATGATTGCCAAGTTGAAGTTGGTCAGGAGAATTGCCGATCGACTTTGGCCTGGCGAGCCTTGATACAGCTTTTAGCTTGAAAGTCCATGAGGCTGTGTAGCCAGTTGACTCTTGCAGTGGTGCAATACCTGCATAGCATAGTTGGAAGACAAAAAGTAAGGTATGAATATAAAACGCTCAGTAGATCATCAAGAATCGATTGCAGAGGAAAAGGCACCTCTTAAATCGATCTGCGGTCCTCTAATTGCATTGTCTTATTTGTTTCTCCCAAAATAGTACATGCATTCCTACAGATTCGCCGGCGCCCGCTTAAACCGCACAAGCACTAGATGTCATTACGGCAAGCTTTCAATATTATGATGGCCAAAGGGGAATATTTCAAGATACCGCAGTGCTGAAAGATAGATTGGGGTGACCGTTGACCACCTTATCACCCACAAGGTTCTCCATCTCTCGCTCTAACAACATCCTCCCCGTCCTCCCCATGGGTAAGATACCCAATCTCTTCGGTGAATGACGTGTTTGGAAACAGAGTCGCTGTCAAAGAAGAAGCAGAACCTTCACCGCCCAAATCACTAAGTCGCGAAGACAATCTCCCATTGACAAAGAGTGGCTCGGTCGGGGGTAGATGGTGAGTCACGTCGGTGTTGGTTCCGGACATGAAGTCTAGAAGCCAGCGAGCTAGGGAACGTTCGAAGGAGAGAGAAGACTGTGACGCCGATGCTGGTGCCGGTGCCGGTGCTGTTGCGGACGATGATGACGCCGAAGAAAACGATTGTGTGGAGTCCACAGGTAAATTTAACGTATGTGCCGCCCAGCGAGTAAGAATCTTGTCGTCGGACTGAATGCTATCAATGCCTTCGCGTAGCAAAAGTGTCAAAACACGGGCGGGTGTAGTAGTAGCAGCACTAGTGGACTCTTTTGCTCCGTGCCCGTGGCTGCTGCTCACGTCGGATTTGTGGTTATGGTTGTGGTCGCGATCCCTATCTTCCACCCCTGAATGCCAGTGTACATGGGTACCTGTATGTTTTTTCACAGCCAGATGAAAAAGCTCAACCGGCAAAGGATGCGCAAGAGGGCCAACAAAGTACCGGTCCGGGCCTTTCGGAACAGGCGGCGTCGTGCCTTGGAACCAATCCGGGTCATGACTCGGGTCGAAGCGCATAGTAGCATAGTGTAATTCCAACAGAACCAATAGTGCCGTTTCGTTTCTTTCGCGGATGGCGCTGGCCATGCCTTCGAAAAGTGCCGTGGCAGAGATGTCAAGGACGTGATCGCGGGCCAGAAATCGCATGCCTTGGCGTAGAAGTTGTACGAGTTCCAGTTTCAATTCTGTCCATGGACTGCCGCGGAGGATGTGGTCGGGAAAAACGCGTGCGGCGAGGATGCTGATGCCCTGCTCGGGTGTTTTGTGCAGTCGGCCGTGAGTGTCGACTGAGCATGTCCAGCGCATGATTCGAGGCAGGGTGTTCCTGGCGCCTATAGGGCCGACCACCTGAGATGATGAACCTTGTCCTGTCTGCGATTGAACCGGGGCATCTGGATGCTGGTGGTTCGGGTGTTGCGGATCTGATCCGACGACGGAGAACGATGCTGCCACCGCCGCAGGCTCTAGTGTCGCGAAAAAGTGCCTTTCCATCCCGGCCTGGTCGTCAAGAGAAGGAAGGGCAGCCACAGATTGTAAGAATTCTGCTTGCTCTCCTGGATCCTGCGATGGTCCAGCGACCAGCCCATGACCCTCTAATGACATGTCCAAAAGCGCCTCGGATCGATGCTCCCAATGCCACTCCTCGACCATTTGCAGCCGACTCAATATGGGCATACAAGACTTGAACAGATCCAGAGTAAACCACTTGCACCCTAGAATGGCCCTTTGTAGCCGCATCTTCTCGTCAAGGCTGATTTGTCGATACTCAGCCGGTAAGAAATGGTGAGTTTCCACGGGAATCTTATCGGCCGGTTCGTCAAAATACGCGAATAGCACCAGGGCCTTGTAGATTGAAGGCTTGGAAAGGACGCGGGCCAGCTGCGGTGATGCCCGTGCCATGTTCACCTCGAAAGAGAGGAAGAAAATATGTTGGATCAATTCGACGGGAAGGGTCTCGAGGTGAGATAGGCTTAACCGGCCTTGAGCTGCGTCTGGCTGAGCACCAGCACTCGATGTGGACGAGGTCATCATCGAGCCCGACATTTGAGAGTGTAGTCGTTTAGCATGTTCTGTTCGGGCTTTCCGTGAGGGTTTCAATTCCGATGCTCGTTTCATCGGTCGACCCGGTCCACGAGCAGGGCCAGCCTCAGTCTCAGGCAAAGGCCTTTTTGGCCGTCGACGTTGCGATGGCATCAACATTGTCGAACACTGGCAAGATCCAAAGCAGATGAATCAAAAGAAACTGTGATGGGAGGAGTTGTTTCCGGCAGCTTGTTTGTAGAGAAGGACAGCTGCAAAAATCACCAGGCTATTGCTTCATAGCGTGCAAAGCTCCAGCTCATCCTTTGGAAGCTGCTTGCTGTTTTATTTGTGAAGGATGCGATATTCGTGCCATGATATGACCAAGCCGCCCTGTGGAAAGGCGCAACGCTGGGCTTGCCGGCAAACCCAGGTGACAAAAATGCCTCAAATATATCTGTATGCTAGAGAACGATCAGGGAGCCTAAATGGCGAGCCAAGGATGCTGTTGTTGCAGTCTGCTGTTAACGGCCACAGAGCAAGAAAATATAGAGAGGTGGTGGTACTGTACAATAATCTAGGGTTAGGGTTATTTGCTGTTTACCTACCTTTTAGAGCCTGCTCATGATGCTGAGTGGCCCCCCCATTGATCACTTCACCACCAACAGTTGCGCAACACTAGACGTAATACATAAACAGTACCTTGGGATGCTCTATGTGAATTTTTCGAAGCTACCTCTCAGAGATATGTGCTTCAACAAGGAACAAGCTTATCGGGTAAGGCGAGAGGGCGTGAACTGCCAAACGTATGTTATGGAATAAACACTATTCCTGTTCAACCTAGTAATATAGTATACTAGACATTATTGCTGTGTAAAGGCAATAGTCTCAATGGGCCGGCCAGAGAGACAATTGCCATATCCCGGAAGTGGACTGGTCTCAGTCATCATCGTCTCAATCGTAGCTTTTCCGTCTATCATGACTATCCCGTCTCTCATCCCGGCTCCGGCTCCGGCTCCTCGAGTGACTTCGGCCAAACTTTCGCTCCCACCTCTCTTGGTCCCGGTCTCTCTTCTCTTCTCGCCATTTCCGGTGTTTGCCATAATCTTTGCCACCAACCCATCCAACGAGGGCGCCTCCAACCGTCCCTAGCCCGGGAAACAGCAAGTCACCCAGCAGTCCGCCGCCTGCAGCGCCAATAAATCCATCCGCATTTGTGGACCGAGAATTATCAGATATGCGTCGGGACCGACTCTTGTGTTTCCTTCTCCGCTGTTCTGGATCTGAGGCGTAGCCATCTCCGATTCCTGCGTCACGAATTGATAGGCTTGGTCTAGACGCATAAGGCGGATATATCTGCTGCTGATAGGGATATGGCTGGGGAGCCATTGCACCGTGTTGGGGAGTAGAGGGCGGCCATGCCTGATAATTTGGTAGGCTCATCGAATACTGATCTGGCCGCTGCTGGTACGATATCGAGGGCCGCTGCTGGGCTGAAGAGGACTGGTGTGGGGCTAAGTATGGACTGGGTTTGCTCTCGGTCGTGAGCGGTTGATAGGGAGGCGGTGGTGACACATATGGGACATGATGTACTGGTGGTAGTTGTGGACTTGAATGACTCGGTTGCGGCGGAGGATATGTGCGCCCAGGCTGTGAATGTGCTCGTTGAGGCCGGCCCGGTGGCGGAGGATAGAGACTGTTTGTTTGTTCGTAAGGCGGGCGAGCACCGGAAGCAAAGTATTCTGCAGCTGCCATGGTGCGTTATATGGATTTACCAAGGCAAAGGTTCAGAGAAGGGCGACCTTGGAAGATGGATAGCCTTATGGGTAGATATATACCTGGTACTCACATATCGGGTGGCACATCCCACTAATACCCTTGCCTACTTGATGAATCGACGTTGGCTGTCCGTGAGGATGACAAAGAGCGCCTAGTGAGGCGAACTCGCAGCCTTTCGAAAAGGCTGTTTGTACGAGTCACAAGCACCAGTCAGCCGGCAACCATGGCGCGATCTGGGGAAGCCTGATCCGGTAGAGTTCTCGGATTCGCAGCAGACGACCACTGCCGAGGACATGTACTGAACTCATGATTCGTGGATAAGCTGCAGACCATGACAGGTGGCGCAGGCGATGGACTTGGGAGTCTCTGACACTGCACTTCGCTGTGAGCAGAGGATGACCCCCCTGCCTTGGTGCTGGCTGCTGCGCCCTGATCTGCCGTTGGTCCACCAGTTTGCAGGACGCCCTACGGAAACGACTCGTCCAATTCGACAACGAACTGATCGATGTTGTGCCGACATGTTGCGCCCGTGATTTTGACAAGCCTCAGGCTTCTAGAGATTCTGGAGGTCTGGCGCGAACCACCGGCGCCTGCGCAGTCTCCGGCTTCGAGTCGCAGCCTGGCCGTACGACGTCATTTGTGCCGCTGGCCTGACGTCTAGAGTGGGTGAATTGAGGCTGCTATTAGCGACAATCTTCCACGTGATGGCTTCCACAGATAGATCTATGGCACGCCGCTTAGAAGATAGTCACGTGAGAATCTGAGATTCTGCCCCACCTTCAGCCCACCGTACGCTCGAAGTTCAATCGAACCTCATCCAAGTTCGAGTCAGGCACCTGCCAGGTTGTCCAATGCTACTTCATCCTTGCACTCTAACCCTCACATATCCCGGCTCTGAGCATGATGATAGCAAACTGCTACGCCGCTTGCAAGGATTAAATTATCCTAGGTGAGTCACGTCTCCCTGGGTGCTGAGCAGCTAGATCTTCGCAAGAAGTCAGACGCAAAGTAAGCGAGATCGAGTGAATGCTTCATTCCAATATATCGAAGCATCTTAGGTTAGGTAGGTTTTCCAAAAACTGGAGTCTCTTCAGGGCAATGGCCTTCACCGCCATGGTATAGCGGTCTACGTGACCAAAAATCACCATCAAAACTAACCATTGTGTAACGCCATTGAGCCCGGTCACAGTGACGCACTGCACGTTTGCAATACAGCAATCAAGCCACAATCGGGTGGCGCTCAGTACTCACCGGTGTGGGAATACATTAACCTCTGCAGTGCGTCTTCTCACCCCCAGGGACCACTTCAAACTACTCTCCCACGCTATCTCCGCGTGTGTCGGCAAGTCCATCATAGCCACTCTCACAGTTTCTCGTTCCTCGTCATGGTATAGTCCTCCACATCTCGTCCTTCAAGTCTTCGATCGATACTGAACCAAAAAAGGGCCTTGAAATTCTGGAGTGCAGCGAAGTCTGGAAAGAAGTGGACAACTCGGATGACTTCGAGTTTTCCCACACCAAAGTCATCCTCCGTGATGGTTTTGAATTCTTCTACGCAAGGGTCGATCAACGCAAGACTCCATCCTTCCAAGCCTCAGTTGATCCATCGGCCCTTGAGCTCCATCCAATTCCGACAGAAACCATCTGGCCCAAAAGCCCGGAAAATGCATTACGATGCCCGAATCCTGCCTCCGATTCTGCAGAGATATACGTCAAACGACCATCCTTACTCGCCTATGGAGACAGCTTCGTTTCGACCGAGATAAAAACCCTCGTACTCCACGAGGTGCAAATCTGCGAGACTCTGGCGCAATTTCAGCATCCAAACATCGCAAAATATCTAGGATGTCAAGTCGAAAACGATTTGATCACAGGCCTTTGCTTTGAGAAATACGGCGACTCTCTCTTCCAAATGATGCAAGATGGACGATCCGATTCCTTCGACAAAGGAGCATGTCTGCAGGATATTCGAGATGGTATCCAACATCTTCATTCGCTGGAGATTGTGCACGGAGATATAAATCCACACAACATCTTGTCTCATGGAGACAATTTCGTCATCATAGATTTCGATTCATGCGCCAAAGTCGGCGAAGAGCTTGGTTTGAAGCTCGGTACAGACGGGTGGACGCAGGAATCAACCACCGCGGAATACAGTAACGACTGGTATGGGTTTTCCAAGATTGAAGAGTTTCTTCATGATCAAAAATCCTTCGATACCTCATCTTGCACTGCATAACCCAAAAGGCTTCCAGGTTCTTTTTCTATCGCCTCGGAGGCGCAACATAACTGGAGGAATATTTGCAAGTGCTTGATCCACAGTCGCTTGGCTTGTATGTGTACTTTGATCCGTCGACTCGAGTGCCTGTTGCGAAGCTGCAGAGCGCCGTCGGGTCTTCAACTTCAGCCGAGGCCATGCTGGCAGACAGACGGTTAGACATGCCCCCACTGGTATGTCAATACAAGGGCCCTCACTTTTTGCTTTGAAATTTTTGACCAGTGATCGCTTTGTCGGAGCTGATTGTACCAGTAACTGTCGTTGCTGCGCTTGTGGGAAGAGAGGTATCTGTTTCTTTGAACCTGACCAAGACTGAAGGAGGACTGGCAACGGAGGTCGAGACGTCTCCCTTTTAGCCTATATATCCCCCAATCCGCCACGACGGTGTGGTTCGAGAGCGTAGGCATTCACGCTCGTCATGCTCTCCCAATAACATGTGCAACTTGTTGGAGGGGTCACAGCACACGCAAGTCGATGCTGGTCGAGTTCTGAAGGCAAAGCAATCAATCATTGCGCAGCAGCGCCTCAGCCAGGGTTCCGATAAGGACTCAAGAGCCACCATTGCCCGACCTGGTCCGCCTCACCACGACAACAGTTAGGTTCCACAACAGTCATGTTGTACAACATGAATTTTGCCCTGCGGATATAGACCATTAACCTAATGTTGCACAGGCTGGTTTTTCAAGTCGTCCACAACTCAATTCCACCGACTGCAGTCTAGCTGACTTGATAAGTTGCCGACAACTTCCTGTCATGAGCTTGAAATCCAGCGGCCAGCCTCTGGGCTATGCGAAAGAAGCCCCCGAACACAGTAAATGACGTTCGGTTCCCTGGTAATCATTTCGAACTGCCAGTACCCCAGACTTCAAGCGTTAAATGAAACACGAGTTGATCTGACCCAAGCTGTCCTCTCATTGGTCTCGATTCTCGTCTGCAGAAGCGCCTCTGCTTTCGTACTTGATGGATTGTTAGAAGGCACAATACTCCAACCTTGATCAATCGCCTGGTCCATTCCTTCTCCTGCCACCGGAGTGACCATACATATCAAGCTCTTCGAAAGGCGTATTGTATCAACAGTCAGCCTCATTGCACGCATGTCGGAGTACTTTAACGTCTTCAAAGTCCGATTCGGCCCTGCATTGGCAGATCCCGACGTGGCAGGACCAAGGTACCATACGGTGATCTTTGTTGAAACCGGCCTTGATGGAACAGGCTACATCCACCAAGTCATCGGGGATCTGGTGACTGGAATGCGATATGACAAGAAGCCAACGGACAGACCTGAGAGGTCAGATACCTTCTTTGACAAGACGCTCCTAGGTCGTGTGGCCAGGTCCAATTATCCAGCGGAGGTAGATAGGGTTTGTCAGGCACAGCCAGCGCCGCCGCGTCAAAAGGCGTTCAATCGGCAAACAATGAAGACCGAGCCGATCAAGTCAAATGGATCGTTTTACGGCCCTGGAGATTCTCGACCTAGATTGATCAAATGCACTGAATGGACAGAGAATCAAGCAATTCCAGCTCTGCGGCGTAACGGGTTGCTTTTATAAAGAGTTCAACACCGGCATCTCTCAGGACGTCAAGCAGAAAGCGGCATGTTTGGCATAACTGTGAAGGCTTCACTAGAAGAACAGGTCGTGGTATATCATGAGCAGCGCGGCCGTCTCGGCGGGCCAAGGAAGGAGGAACTGGTGGATTCTTGAAGACCAGTCATCATGCCAGCGAAGGGACGTGAATGTAGCGAAGTACTCCCAATAGGCAGGATACCAACCCGCGGTTTCCCAATCTATAATCATCAGCTTGAAAGCAGGGTCATCGCCATGAGAACCGATTCTTCGAACAATGATATTCTTTTCCTGAATGTCGCCATGAGTCAATGTCGGCCGTCCGAGGCGGAAGCAGCATGGCAGATTCTGCTCGTAGTAGTCTGCTTTGTAACTGTCTCTGTTATTGAGCCGGTCGATGGACCTCAGGTTTTGTACGAGACCTTGGATGAAATCATACTCGTTGACAAAAGGGCCGCCAATTGCAGGATCCTGCTCGGGCGTATAGAATAGACAATAGGGGACCGGACCACGATCGAAACTACCATAGAACGGCGGCTCGGGTGGCGGCTGCGCCCGCAGTTGATCCACTATGCTCCAAAGTTGTTGCGTTATGGAAGTTTTCTCATCGGCGTCCAATGTGGGCCATGTCTCTTGTAGCGTGGTGCCTTGACAATAGTCCATGATGATGAACACCTCCCCGTCTTCTTCGTACATCGCCCAGACCCTTGGGACCGGTAGGGACGGTAACTGATGCTGTATGAATATCAGGTTGTTGCCTTCCCGAATTTCGGTCCCTGGGCCATATTTGACAACGAAGTGGTCGCCTACGGCCTTGACCTTTTGGGCAGTGCGTTCATTCAATATGGTACCACACGCTCGAATGTCCTGAGTAGTAGGAAGTGGCGCTGGAAGCTGAGCAGGATCGACAAAATATGGCAGTGTCGGAGGTGTCCACATCTCTTGGCCCTGAGGGGTTGTCGCGTGCGATTGATGATAGGGATCGAGGGATTGGGAAGTGGGTGAAGTATGATCTTGCTGCTGGCTTGTCTGCTGGAGAGTTTCAATCATCGTCAAGACCGACTCCACCTGTATCTGGCATCAAATGAAGACGGAATCGCAAATGAAGACGGGATCCTGTAAAAGTGGAAGTCGGGTAGTGAAGAATAGCAGGTGGTGTAAAGGCGGTGAACTTGAAGTGGGCGGAAGGGAGGCTCGATACTCTGAGAAATAGGAGCACGCTTGTATATGTAAACCAACCAGGAAACTTTGGCCTGACGGCGCGTGAAGGACTACTGTAGGTGGTGGACTGTGCAACGAGCCTGAAATCACCCCTGGAATTTGGAAAGCGCCTGGCGGTACTCTACTGTATCGGGGCTATTTTTCACAGTACCCGCCCTTCTGTGCTGGCACTCGAGGGAAACGAATTTTGAATGACAAAAAGCAAAGAAGAGAAGAAAAGAACAAGAAACCCATAAGCTTAGCGAAGAATTTATTGAGGGCGAAAGAGCGACCAGGTCATAGTAAGCGATGTTCACCGAGTGTACCTACTATGTCGAACTCTTACCCCCGAGCCCTGCTACGAGAGACTACAACGTATACATGCAAGATGCCGGCTTAATATTGTGGAGAGGACAATCATACACTTCATACACTCCTAAGATAGGTATGATTCTTGACTATACAAGTCACCTGCTTTCAACTCGCACGCTGTCAAATCTTCATGCGCCAGGATATGCCATGACCGGATCCTTTCCCACCCCATGGGTATGTGCAACACGTCGGTAATAAAAGTACACCACGTCTGAGAAACATGCTGGTATTGTATTTACAACAGCTTTTGAAGGAACACAGCATTAATTCGCAATCTCGCCAGGATCAACCAGAATTGGCGTCCAAGGCCTCGCTCCGGGCTCCTCCATTTCGCTGGGTACCCGGTAGTCGGTTGGACTGTAAAGATACCAACCTTTCATGGCCGCCACAGCGGCACGCGTTCGAGCTTCATCCAGGCTGGCGCCGGCGCCTTCACCAAGTAGGTCGCTGCCGGAATATATTCCAACCACGAAAACCGGGGTTCTGCTCTTCCGTCCAGTCTCGCTCAAGATCTTGGCCACTGGTGCCTGAAACCCTTCTCTGGCACATAATCGGCTCAAGTCTCGGGTAGGGTTCTTGATGTGGAACAGACTAGCCATGTCCACCTGTCGTGATGCAATATGGTCGTTGTAGAATTGTTTCGTGGCAGCCCGGCCTGCATGTAAGTATATGGCTCCAAACACGGCTCGCACAAAATCAGTGCTTGCTCGTTGCAAAGTCGCGCCCTTCTCTTCGGCAGGTGTCGAGTCTTTGTTTCGCGGCTTGACCTCGCCAAACTGATCGTCATAAACAGACCTCGAGCTCATGGTCCGTCGGAATTTCGGATTTGCTTCTTCCCGGGTGCTGATGAGCTGCGGTTGCGGGTGATCGGGTCTCGGCTCAGAGGGGTGTCGTTTGAATTGAAGAAGACCCGGATCTACCTCACCACCAGGTGCTGCTGCGGCCTCCACACCCCATTCCTTGGCCAGGGCAGCTAAGGTTGCTGGGCCGTGGTACGCATACATAGCTGCAAATACCACAGCCAGCGGCAGCCGCGGATACTGACTGAGGAGGTATTCCGAGGTATAATAACCTAACAAATCATTTCCAAGAACTGCAAAGGCCTTGTTATTGAATCGTATCGAAGGGTCTGCGGAAGGATCCACAAGAGTTCTCGCCAACGTTTCTAGCGGTAGGCGTGGAGGGAGGTTTAATCGAGCGTGGAGAGCGGCGAGCTTCGCCGATGTCTTCGCCGCTGTGACGGGCGGCGACGGTAATCTCTGTAAGGTCTCTTCCGGGAGAAAGGGAGTTGAAGTGGCATCCTCCACCGGCACCTGTTCATCGAAGGGTCGCGAAGTCGCCACGGCCGTAGCCTGACATCGTCGTGAGATGTGAAAAGGTAATCGAATGGGATCAGGTCTCGTCCGTGGTGAAAGTAAACTGCCGCTCCATGTCAGGAGCCTCAACCTCTTCATTAGAGCCACTGAAGCTCTTGCTGCCAATCTGTTGGCCTGCAAAATATCTCAATGTTTTTGGATTAAATTGTGTTCCCCCGAGACCATGCGCAGCCGATGCTTTTGATATTCCAATGGCCCTGGAACTTTTTCTCCTGCGACACGAGATCACGCGAAGAAATTGGAAATGGGAAGCTGCGCCGAATAGACTTGGCAGGCCGGAGTGATTGACCGTCACGTGAACTACTGCGGACCACAAGTCATTGAAGGTGCTACTACTAATTCAGTGAGTTACTGTCTATAGAAAGTTTGCCGGGAATCTCACTGAGGCCGCCAATGATCGCTTGCCTGTTGAAAGTGCACCTCGACCCACTGGGATGGCATCGTCAAGCTCACATCACAATTGACCATCGAAACTACAACACTTCACCATACCCTCAGCCAATCTATACACAGGCGGCACTCTCAGAAATCGCCAACATGGGTGGTGGCGGCAAGATTCCGTATCCCAAACACATCTGGTCGCCTGCCGGTGGTTGGTACGGCCAGCCGCAGAACTGGAAGACCAACACCGCTGTCTTCGGCCTGATCATCGCAGCTTGTGCAGGTCTGGCTTGGAGAGTGTCCGCCGAACGAGAGCACAGATACCGAATGCCGGAGCGCGACGCTTTCTTTCCGAGTCGATAGTGAGTCCACATCTCAGCTTTGCGGGTGGTGTACGGGGGAAGAGCAGTTGGCTTCGAGAACTAGGGCCGCGTTTGGGAGAGTCGGGGATTATCGTGCCACGAATGCTGACAATGGCTCTAGCTGGACCAAGCAGATCATCGAGCATGATAAGGCTCAAAAGGGCCAATGAGTTCAGAGACGAATCTGCCACCATAAATAGCACGCCGACGCCACGAAACCTATGCTTTATCGATTGACAACTCGGAGGTTTGACCGGCAACCGGTTCCAATGGAAAGCCAAGATGGAAAAACCAACGGAAAGTGACTTCAAGAAGGACGAGGGAACTGGTTGACTTGCGGCCCCGTGGTTGAACCGAACACCTTAAGTTTTTCGAGCCCGTGGCACGATTTGTACATACAATAGCAAACGACACAGCGGTGCACGGCAGAAGTGTGCTCGCCTGCTGCCTTACAAATGCGGTTTTGTTGGAATCGCACAAATGACATGATTATTGGTTACAAACTTGTGTTATACATCTGGTGGATCGCATCTAGTAAGCTGCCGAACTATATGCTCCTTGTCCCGCTGCAGATAAGCCAAAAATCGATGTCGATAAGCTTCGCCGTTCCAACGATCAGAGTCATTATCCGATAATGTCGGCATGCCCGTCTGCTCGATAGCATAGCTCGCGGAAGCTGTAGCATGGAGCAGAGCAAACACCAGCCTCGGTCGCGGAAAAGCCGAGTTGGCAATATCGGACAGTTCTGGCGTCCCCTCTCCTGGATGTGCGGTGCCTGTCATGGCTATTGCTAGTGCGCCCAGAAATGTGTTCCCGCCACCCGTCGGGTCTACCACTCGCTCAGGGTTCTGGTGGTATGCATGCAGATGTAGGGACGCCCGCCCGAAGTAAGCGGTACAACCAAGGGCGCCTTCTCTGATAACCAGCGCCGTCGGTAACGGGTGGGCATCGTTCAGGCCGAGCAACAGTGCCACAGCCACTCTCCGATCAGTTGCTGCTTCTGGCATCGAAGCAAAGAACGCGGCGAACTCGTCGGCATTTGGGCTCACGATATCCACATGTGAAGCCGCTTCTCGAAGCCGGTCCAGTTCCTCTGGCGTACATAGATCTGGCACAGGCTCCCAGATAAATACGGGCCGCGGCTCGTCGGGAATCAGTTGCTTCCGCCGCGCCATGATGCCCTGTACGATTGATATGCAACGTGCCGGAGAACACACCATGTGAAACGACCGGGCCAGGACTTGGTCATCTGATAATGAATGCTCGTCGAGCCGTAGCCTTGGCGTGAGGTATTTGAACGCTTTAGAAAGCACATATCAGTTTTCATACTTACAGGAATGGAATGGCATCGGGCATGGTGTGGTCAAAGCAAGGCTGAGGCAACATACCTCGATATTCATTCGGGCCATATCCATTCCAAGCGCGAGTCGTTAATCGAGTCATGTCCAGTCTGAATAGGCAATTCGTGTGCCATGAATCGATGAGCTCCTTGAACTCGGCCGGAAAGTCCGAGCCAATATCCACGACCCAAGAGACATATTTGGCTTGATCGGCCCCAGCAGCTAGCCGTGCCCCAAGAGCTGCATAAGTCCCGGCACCGCCTATGATGCTTTTTTCGGCTGCTCGTCCGTTGATGTATTCAATCTCGTCTGTCGCGATATGTCAATTCAACTTGGCTGGCATAGAGCGAGCAGATGGGTGTGCTTTCAGACCGATGATGAACATCCCCAAGGTGCAGAACGCAAGCCTCTCCTTCTCCCCCATGCTTGCTCCACCGCACGCTGACTTTTCTCTATATTGAAGGGACCGTGCTGGTTCCTCGTGAAATCAAACACTTCTAGTAGTGGTGAAATGATGCCCGTTGGCGATGATTGGAAGTTGCTCAGCCTTGCCAGACCGGCAGCCTCATTGGTGACCCGGATAACTTGTCCTTTTTGGTGTCCTGTAGCCTGGACATTGCCCTGCCACTACATTGTAGGACCTCAATTACACACTGACGAAGAGCTTGCCAAAGAATTGCACCATATGGGCTTGATCCTGGGGGTGCACGAAGGCTGCCTATTTTGGATTTTACGAATGTCGGCCTGGCCAACGGCCTGTAGCGCTCCATGGAGTGTCTTATGTATACAGGTAAGTCCCCTTGATCGAGCTGGCGAAACATTCGACCACGTGACGTCGGCCTTTCTTGTCATCGCAGATGGGCGCGATGAACAACAGTCAGTCGTCTGCTGAGATTTGATATTGGCCATGCTCAAAGCGAGGGTCACGGCTTGAAACCCGGGAGCCACGAATCTTCTAGATACTTGAGGGTGGCGGCACCCAGAATATGAAGTCGTTCCGAAGTCTCCAAGATTACTCTCATGGGCACCAAATCAATCTTATCGTCAAATTCAGGTATCAATCTCAGGTGTCAATCTCCCTATTGGCATGGATTGTCAATCAACCTTCGCACCTGCATTGCGACCTATTGCACCACTGCATTCTTCAAGTGGACCCAAGGCAACACATACTTGCGGACACTCAAGTGGCACCTCCCGCTGCCTCAGGAGACTCGGATGGAAGGAGCCGTTGGGTGGGAAGGCGCCGGTGCGTGGGGAGGTATTATATTTCTTTCCTTCTGCCTAACCGATTCGCCTCCTTTTCTCTCCTCCAAGTCCACGTTTTGTGTTCGTAGCAATGTGTCCTCAGCACCTCTGGCCAACAGGCCCAATTATTGCTACACTCCTCTCCCTTTTTGGGGGCAAACATGGGTGCAGGACCACTCAACCTCGCTCTCCCACGCAGGATGGACCGTCTCGCAATCGTCGCTTTTAACAGATCCAGCAGAGACAAGCTCGAGTGCCGCCCGGATCTGACGATCTTTCTCCAGTGTTACCTCTTGGACAAGCAGAGTTTTGGGTTTCCTAACATTCCTCAACCACATCCACCATCATATGTTGCAAATATGCATGAACCAAACACTCCTGCTCCTTCGGGATCCAGCAGCGTCTCAACGGTTATCCTTAATAACCGTATGCACATGTTGAACAACCCTGCCTCAACGATCTTTCTTCAACTGCTGTCTTCCCCATATCACTGAATCCACCGACGCCACTAAATCAACCACAAGCACCTGCCATGGGAAATCGTCATCGTCCTTGCCTGAACCTCAGCATTGCCCTTTCTCCGCCACAAGAGTGGTGAGTTTCACGGAGCGCGCGAGCACCTGCCCTACCAAAGACGCATGATTCGGTTTCCGAGGCACTCAATGCGCTGGCAAACCTGGCGCAGGGAAACAGGGATCTGCACTCTTACATTGAGGAGGCCAAGAGCATACGCAGGCGACTTGGGACACAAACGGAAACCATGGAAAACGACAAATGTGACAGGATTATTTTGTCATTCTTCATGTTTGGGCCTCCAGAACTCGGCTGTACCTAAGCCCCGGGTTGTGTGGAATGTGTCTGTGGAAAGCACCCGGCCTCTCAATGCCTCAATATGAGCCTCAAGTAACTCGTACACGAGTTCCATGCCAATCGCATCGGATTCCTGAGGTCCTTGTCCCGGAGGCCCGAGATCTCTTGCGCGCCAACCGGGAGTCCTGGCGAGCGGCTTGGGGCCGCCGGCGTAACAGTGACGCCCACATATTTTATCTCCCAGCTCACAATCAGCGCGTCGCAGGTGCTGCCAAGACAGGTGGTTCCGGCGGCTCGCCTGCAACCCCAGCCCGTTCTGGTGCGCGTGGTCCCGCTGCCCGGCGATTGGGCCCAACCCCTATTGCGCCTATTTTGCGAAGCTTGCTGGCCGCCGCCAACGGGTCTCCGTCGCCGTCTCCGCCAGCCCCGACTCCCGCTCCCTGGCCATTGGCCGTCTCCCCCGAGGACTTTGTGGCGAGAGTAAAGAAATCGATTTCCATGTCCAGGTTTCCCAAGCGCAAGTGCTTAGAGTTCATGTCTTGCTTTGGGCGGACGTACAAGCGATCCTGGACCTGTGCGTGTCATTATACCAAGCACTTATGTGGGGTGAACTCTAAGTTCAAAGTTGGGCACTAGAACGTTGGGTGAAGCATGTTTCGGAGTGACAATGTAGCTGAATGCGCGGGTTCGAGTCTGAAAAAGATAGCATTCCAAGACATGCGAAGCCTGGAATTCATCCGGATTCAGACCACCCGCCGCTCCCTGCAAGGAGGCTGGCCGTAGATCTGAACGGCCCACTCGTCAAAGCCCAGGCACCTGGGTTGAGTCTGTTGGTATCCGGGAGGGACCAGGCTTGATCGTCACACCGATGCCTGCTCTGCAGTGTCACAAGAACCATCAGGCGGGCGCACAAACTTGGTGTGGGCTCACCACTGTGAGCTGCCAGCAGCGGTCATGCTTTCAATGACCTGGTCTCGTCATCGAACGGCCTAGACTTCAACGCAGTGCTGGTGGCAGGTAGCTCCTCAACAAGCGAAGCCAAGGCCAACCCAACCAAGGATGTCTCCTCATCCTGGCCAGGAAAGTCTGACTTCTTTGAACATGGCACAGTCGTTCTCTCACGCTCATCACAAGCGCGGGCGCCCTTCCCCGGCCTGCCATAGGCTCGCAACTCTACTCACTCAAATCAGAAATCTTATGCCGCCGTCCAATCCTTCGATCTCGGTTGATTTGTCCATTGAGCCAAGTCCATGACCGAATATGCGGAATTTTGTAGACTTGAGACGCTCGAGGGACTTGTCCACTGGGAAGCATAGTCGGAGAGATATCAGCAATGGGAGTAGCCCCACAGGACGGACGGCTCAGGTACGCTCTAGGCATGGACTATGTGTCCATGTTTGGCGTACTCCTTTGCAGACTCAAAGACCGCTCGCACGTCTCTTTGCGATATTGAAACAGCATCAAGCCGCAGCACAGGGTTCCGATGAAAGATCTGCTCAGTCGATAGCCTGTTCTCGTATCGTCGTCCGTAGTTTCTCCAAACGTCCAGAACGATCCTTGCCAGGTTCTCGGTGGTCTTCTTGATGTGGAGTTGGTGGTCAGTCTCGCAGAAGGGGCACTTGAACACGTCAGATTTCTCCGCGCCTAATCTCATGCTTGCGAGGGCTTGCTCGAAGGTCTGCCTTATCTCGTTGATGAGCTGGCCAGTGGTAATTAGGTGCAGGCATACATCCGGGGTCATGAAGCGCCTCATCGCTGACATCTCTTCACCCGACCCTGCCTCTACCTCCGTTCGGCTGGCTAGGATGAGTTGGCCGTCCACCAACCGCGCTTCGTGAGTTCGAGACACGCCATCGTGGTCTTGGCCGCTCATGTTCAGGAGAGATACAGGCAAGCCAAAGCCGTAAAGAGGACCCTGCTCGTAGTCCCGCAAGATCAGGTCGACCACTCCACGTGTCAGCCTGATGGATTTGTCGTCACCTGCTTGAAAGAGCTGAGCGCATTGAAATAGTATATCCGCCACCAGATGCTCGTAGGCACGCGGACAGTTATACTGGAAGAATTCCGTCATCGGCCAGAGATACAGACGGGCGCACGAGCGACATGTCAGATATTCCGGGTGATCTCGTTCCAGGAGTTGCAGGAACCGCACCTTGGCGTCCTTATCGTCCTTAAAGGTCAGGTCAAGCCGGGAGTTGAGAAGCCCATGAAGTCGACGACACGAGAGGCTCAACACGAGCTGATACTCTAAGTCCAGAAAGCACGCAACCGCGAGGATTAGCTCGTTGGGAAGGTTGAGGAGCAAATTGTGGCCATGATGGTTTTGGACATGGCCGATTTGCCCTCTTGCTGAGCCTGTGTCGGCCGTTTCTGCATCCTTCATCTGTTCAATTCCTCAGACTTGGTGTGGGGCAGGATATCAAGACTATTGGAGGTCGAGAAGTTGAAGCTGAGGACGTGGCTGAACGGGTTTCAAGACTTCACTTGCGTTTCTACATCTTACAGTACAAGGTAGGTGCTTTGTGTGGAGAAGCGTGGCTGTGTGGCCGCCTGTCTGAGCTGACGTCCGTTTTAGGGTGAGTGATCAATGGATGCTGCTGCGTGCTTTTCTCCGCAAGAGGACCAGTACGGGGCATAACGCAATATACTTGGGTGCTACAAGCATGAGACTGTCAGAACTGAAATGTACATTTCTTCATCTTCTCTACGGGGTGTATATTGTCCAAGACCGACTTATCCGTCTAGTCGACCCAGCACAGGACCTTGCCCTCATCCACCGAATCGCCCTTGTTCACCTTGCACTGAAACTTGCCGTCCATGGACATGGAGATGTTCATTTCCATCTTCATGCTCTCGACGACCATGACGATTTCGCCGGCCTTGACGTCGTCTCCGGGCTTCTTAAGAACCTGCAACACTTTGCACGGCATGGGCGCCTTGACGGCATTCGACTCTGTGGAGCTAGCAGCCACCACGTCGTCTCGCAAGCTCTCGCAGAAACTTAGGATGTCGTATACCTTGAATGCGAACCAGTTGCCCAAAGCAGGGATGTGGCAGTAGACCTCGCGGCCTGAGCCTGAACCGGCCGCCTTGAACGAGGTTGAGGGCTTATCGGTGATGAAGGAGCCAGCGATCTTGTGGCCATCGACTGTCAATTCGGCCGAGGTTGCTAACCAAGGACTTGATGTCAAGGCTGCTGGTTCAGGCAGGACGTCGCGCTGTTTCCATTCTAATTCATGGCTGGACGAAGTCGACACCACTCCGGACCGAAGTTTGTTGCTGATGCTGTTGTAGCGCGCCGACACCTCGAGAGCGGGAGATTTGTCCTTTTGGTCCTTGCTATTGCTGGAGTTGGGGTCGATGGTCTTTTCCTCCAGTGGGATGACAGCAATATTGTTCTTTGTGTTGTTTTGTTGGTTATCAGAGGACGGTTTCCAGACGACCAGGAGCGGTTGTTCATTGCCATGTGACTGGATCCGTTTCACGATCCTGGAGCTGACGTTGACCGGGTCAAAGCGCTGGTTCTTGAAGGCCTTGCGCACATTCCTGAACGGTGTTTTGGTGTTGGTATTGGACAGCGCAAACTCGTCTCGCAAGAACGACGCGGTGACCACGGAAAGAACCGAGTTCTCGTCAAATCCCGGACCTAAAGAGTACGGAGGTTTGAGCAGCTCTCCAAGGTTGTTGGGGATGAACGAGGTGGTGTAGGCGGGATTGCTTCGGAATTCCGGGTGCAAGAGACAACTCTGCAGAAACAGCTGGTTGGTCTTGACGCCAACACAGGCCGTATTGGCCATGACGCGGGCCATTTTCTCGACGGCCTCGGCGCGAGTCGGCGCCCATACGATGATTTTGGCAATCATGGAATCGAAATAAATCGACACCTCGGTTCCCGTCCGCATGGCTGTCTCGTATCGGATATCTCTTGCCTCCTCTGATGATGCCGCCACATACGGCTTCCAAAGACGTACCATGCCGTGTTCGGGCATGAAGTTACGCTGCGGATCTTCAGCACAGAGCCGACATTCAATGGCGTGGCCCTTCTGGGGGATTTGGTTGAGCTCCGGCAAATCAGTAAACCGACCTCCTGCCGCGGCGTACAATTGTAGCGAAACGGCGTCCAAGCCCGTCACCTCTTCGGTGATGGGATGCTCGACCTGTAGTCTAGTGTTGACTTCTAGAAAGTAAAAGCGACTGTCCTTGACATCGACAACGAACTCGACCGTGCCGGCTCCTTCGTAACCCAACAGTTTCCCAATCTTGACGGCCGTCTCACACAGACTCTTGCGAGTTTTGGCGTCCAGGAACGGAGACGGCGTTTCCTCAATGATCTTCTGATGTCGACGTTGCACGGAGCATTCGCGCTCCCACAGGGACAAGACGTTTCCATACGAGTCTCCCATGATCTGGACCTCGATATGCTTGCCGGCCTCGATATATTTCTCCAAAATGCAGTCGCTGGACCCAAACGATCTCTCGGCTTCGGACCGCGCGCTCTGCAGTTCGCCTCTGAGTTTCGACCGTTCATGCACAATCCGCATTCCACGCCCGCCGCCCCCAGCGGACGCTTTCAGCATCACCGGAAACCCAATCTCCTCGGCGGCGGCTTCTAGGTCTTCCACGTTCTGACTTGACCCTGTGAATCCGGGAATCAGGGGAACGCTCGGCTCGTGCTTGCGCAAGTAGTCCTTGGACGTTCGTTTGTCTCCCAGAGTTGACATGGCTTTGGAGCTGGGCCCGATGAAGATCAATCCGGCGTTCCGTACGGCATCTGCGAACTCGCCGTTTTCGCTGAGATAGCCATATCCCGGATGCACAGCGTCCGCGCCTACTGACAGCGCCACATCCACTAGCAGCTTGATGTTCAGGAATGGATTACCGCTTTCTTGCTGGATGCTTCCTACGCAAACTGCTTCGTCGGCAACTTCGACATGTCGCGATAGTGAATCCCTAGGCCTTGTCAGTATAAATTGCAACAGATTGATTGATTGGAGCGCGACTTGGCTGCTTGTTGTGCCCCCGTCACTGCTGCTGTCGCTGGTTGGGCTGGGCTAAAAGGCTTAAGGTTGAACTTACTCTTCAGCATAGATCGCCACAGACTGAATGTTCAGCTTCCTGCACGTCGCGACCACTCGGCATGCAATCTCTCCTCGGTTGGCGATGAGGACTTTTTTGATTTTGGGTTGGCCGTTCTCGTCCCGTGGCAGAGGTGCCACGAACAACGGCGGCCGGATTACCATGCTGTCGGTGTCTCTGTTTTGCAGCAACGACGTGAATAACCTTTCACCAGTGCAGCAGATATTCTTTCCAGCAAGAAACGCGCAAGACAGTAACAGTTGGCCTCCTCTCAATAAGGTTGTATGTTGTTGCAGAGTAACGTTAGGTACGATTAGGTCTGGGACTGGGATCATGTACGGCGAGCAACCGGCTTCAAGTTCCCCATATCTTTCAAGATGGGTTCCAGCGAGGGAAGGGGAGCGTCCCCGCCAATCGGCTGGTTTGACGGGCTACTCCCATGCCAGGTCCTCCTAATCCCCCAGGTTGAGGACAAGTGGGCCCGGTCCGGCGACTCCCACTTTGCCGTGCATTGCCATTGCCAGTGCCCCGTGCGGCTCAGCCTCGGCCGTCTCCAGCGCAAGGTGGCTTTCGCAAAGGTTCTCCAGGGTTCCTCGTCAACCGTCACTGCCCACCGTTAGACAAGGCCAAATCAGCCGCTGATGTCTTGTGCAGTAGTACAAGATTCAGATTCTAGGGTTCACCTTAGCCTGGGAGCAACCAGATGCTTCAAACCACGGTGTGACGAGTCATTTGTCGTTGCGATGCAGACAGATCACATTTTCGCTGGCGATCGTGTTGCCGCCGAACCAAGGCAACAAGACAGGCGATTACGATCTTCATCTCGCTTTGACTACCAAATGAAGTGTCCCCAACCCGGCAAGGCTGCAGGCGCACTATTCTACTCGATGCTGCACACACGACAGGTCAGGTGCCGACAAGATGACTCTGATGGGCGTTCAACATCTGAATGATCCCTTCTCTCCAGTGCTCTACAACGTTGTAGTAGTGTGTCCAACCTTGTATATGATCTATTTACGACTATAACTTTGCCTTCAACTCTGGCTTCTTGCCCTCGACCAACTTGTTCCCCAAATCTCGCAGCTTATGCTTCTGGTGCTTGCCGCTGCCGGTCTTTGGGAAGTCCTCTCCGACGCCTGGATCACCGATCCAAAAGACATATTGGGGCGCCTTATGCGATCCCAACCGCTGTCTGCACCACTGGAAGATCTCCGACTGGTTCGGCCGCCGCGGGACCTCGTTGTGCAGTCTCAGAAAGCAGCCGACCACCTCTCCGTATCGCGTGTCTTTGATTCCAACAACAGATGCCTCGGCGATGGCTTCGTGCTCCAGGAGTCGATCTTCGATTTCGACGGGAGAGATATTTTCGCCGCCTGGAGTGCGTGAGTCAGCATTTGTCGCAAAATGAATATACATACACATTTGTGGATGTTTACAACATACCTCTGATAATCAAATCCTTGATCCTACCCGTAACGACACAATGACCATCTTCAGTAATGACACATTCATCACCAGTATGCATCCAGCGAATGCCATCCTTGTGCACTTTCATAGCCTCTGCGGTCTTTTCTTCATTGCGCCAGTATCCCTTTTGCAAAGCAAAGCCGGCCGTGCACAGCTCGCCAGGAACTCCCCGAGGCACGATATCGCCATTCTTGTCGATGATCTTTGCCGAAGTGTGAGGGAAAATCTTACCAACAGTAGTAGCGCGCAGTTCATCCGGGTCTTCGAGAGGAGTCATGAACGTGACGGGACTGGTCTCAGTCATACCGTAAGCAATCAAAGTCTTTTGCACGCCCAATTCGCGCTGTAACTCCTTCATCAATGGCGCGGGGACGGTCGAGCCCGCGGCCAATCCGACGCGCAACGTGTCGATCTTGTACCCCTTTTTCCGGTTCGCTTCCATCTCCGCGATAAACATGGTCGGCACGCTCAGCAGGGCCGTACACTTGTATTTGACCAGAGCGTCCAGCACCAGATCGGCGTCGAATTGGTCGCAGGGGAACACAATCGTGCTGGAATGCGTGTATGAGCCCAAGAACCCCATCACCAATCCGAAACAATGGAACAGTGGCGGCGGGCAGCACACCACGTCCTCCGGTGTCAAATGGAGTCCGTCGCCGAAAAACCGTGCGTCATTAATCAAATTGAAGTGTGTCAGCATCGCTGCTTTCGGTGCCCCCGTGGTTCCGGACGTGAATTGGAGATTGAGCACGTCGCTGTTCTTGACTTTGCGTTCTGCTCGTCGCAAAGTGGCGTCGTTCATGAAGATGGAGTTGCCGTTGTCGGCGAACGCTTTGTATAGTTGCGTTTCTCGCACTGATGAGTTGAAGGAGATATCTGTTGGGTTGTCTGTCGAAAGAAGAACCACTCGTTTCAGTTCTGATAGGCCCTCGTCGTTGCCACATGCCGCTTGGATGTGTGGTGATAGTGACTTTTTGCCAATGTTCCGTGCTAGGAATACCAGTTTGCATGCTAGATTGGACTTTTAGTATCTTTCCACCAAGAAATGCCTTGAAACTGGGAGGAGAGAGGCAGAGAGACGGTATTTGGGTCTACTCACCACTGACTTTCAGCGCAGCACACAGTTCCGGCGCCGTATACGTATTGTTAAACACGACAAAAGGACACCCGATGCGCGCGGCGCCCAACAGGGTCTCAATGTACTCGTAGCGATTGCCCGCCATGATGCCGACGCAATCGCCGTGTTTCAGGCCGGCTTCCAGCATGGCTTTCGCCAGCAGTTTGCTCCGCTCCGCTAGATGCTGGAAGGTCATGTTGTGGTTCTGCCAGGAGAAGACGCATGCGACTCGGCTGCCATTTTTGCTGGCTTGTTCGTCGATCAACTCGCGCAGTGTTTGGGTTGATAGAGGTGGTGTTTTGGGCCCGTGTAATAATGACAGTGATGCCGAAGTCGAACTTGGTTTCGACGTGTTGCTGCTGGAACTGGTGGCCATTTTGACGGTAAAGAGAGCGACCACGATATGATATCAAGAGACAAACGACAAAAAGAAAGTCCTGGACCGACCCCGGGCACAAGGATCAACGACGGTGGGCGAGGGCGTCCGAGTCACACTGGCACACACACAAGCCTGCGACGACAACAAGAATTATCTTTTTGTTTCTAGACGCCCTGCAGGATCAAGGCTGGCGTATGAGCTTCAAGGTTCCCCGGCCTTCCCTCAGCTTGGCCCTGAAGTGGAATCGAGGTGCCAGTAGTTGTGGCCGATGCACCACTGAAGTTGGGACGAGGAGTGGTCGATCGGCCCCGGGCCGGGCTGGTGAAGTGGGCCGCGCGGGTTTCGAACACTCAAAAGTTCTGGGGACGGTTACCAGGACCAGGACCAGTCGCCCCGCCTGGGGTCCGTTCCCTGCCAGCGTCACTTCAGTTCCGCTCAGCCTCGGAGCTTGGGTCCTCGCCATTTTTCCTGTACAACTTGAACATTGTATGGCGCTAAGGACACCAGCGACCTTGGACAGCCGCATTACTACAACACAGATATCTGCCGATAGACTGCTGGGAGCGCTGTGTTGTCAAAGTGAAGAGGCCACCGCTTACTCTGGAGGGCTGGAGTTGTTTTTGTCGTCTTGATTCCCTTATCCTTCCATCTTGTTGTCAGCCATAATGACGACCATCGACGCGTTTCCGGCCATCGAGTCCAAACCCAACAGTCTCGACGCTCAAAGCAAGGCCAACCGCGATGCCTGGGCGCCGGTTCTGGAACAGTACGAGAAGAATCTGCAAGCGACGACGTCCGAAGGGACTGAGATTTCCCTGAAGCGTCATCAAGCACGGGGCCAACTGCTGGGTATGTTTCAGGCATTCGTTCATCTATGGCACAGCTTGAACGGGCCCAAAAAGACAAAAACTCAATTCTAACTGTCCTCTTACAGCTCGCGACCGGATCAGCTTGTTGTTGGATCCCGACACCCCGTTTCTCGAATTATGTTCTTTCGCCGGCTTCGGCTTGAAAGATTCAAGTCCATGTGCGAGTCTCATCGCGGGGATAGGGAGCGTCTGGTGAGTTGGCCTATATTCCAGCCCACATTGGGTTTGCTTTTCAGTTCATACGAACGCCAATACTGACAAGCCCTGAAAAGCGGGAGATTGTGCCTGATTCGATCGCACGTCCCGTCGCAGAGCGGAGGTGCCTGGAATGAATATACAGGTATAGTACTACCACATACACTGCTATGCCGGCATACTTTGCCAGTGGTTCTTGAGCCGGGTACTAACGGAAGGCTGGCAGTGTTGAAACAAAACCGAGTGACCGAAATTGCCAACGAGAATAATTTACCCATAATCGCCCTGATCCAATCAGTACGTATTGTTCTGCGTGGAATGGCAGATATGAGAGTCCAGCGATGACTGACCATATTGTTTTAGGCCGGCGTATTTCTCCCTCAGCAATTCAAAGTGTTCCATAAAGGAGGCCAATTATTCCGCGACCTGGCACTGCGCAGCCGAAATGGCAAACCGACGTGTTCGGTCGTGTTCGGCTCGTCAACGGCAGGGGGCGCATATGACCCGGCCCTGTCGGATTATACCATCTTTGTCAAGGATCAGGCGCAAGTGTTTCTGGGAGGACCGCCGCTGGTCAAGATGGCAACAGGCGAAGTTATCGATGCTGAGTCATTGGGCGGTGCATCGATTCATGGTTCAGTCACTGGGTTGGCGGACCAAATTGCCATGGACGAGTAAGTTGATATTTGGTCCAGATTTCGCTTCTATGACCGTTCTCCATTCATCGTGCCATCATTATACTGTTATCACCAGCCGCACGGTCACCCTCCCCCTCAACACCACCAGGATGCACAACCAGAAGTCCCTGGTGCAGGAAACGAAACACCTTTGACTAACAATCCTTCTGCTACAGATTCGACGCAGTCCGCAAAGCCCGAGACTGGGTCCTAACCCTCGACGACTCAACGCTCCTCCTACCACGCCAAATCTCACCTCCTCTATCACCTCGATACCCAGCCGAAGAGATTCTATCACTAGTCAACCCAGACATCCGCAAACCATTCGACATGCGCGAAGTTTTGCTCCGGATCGTCGACGACTCACGCCTGTTGTTTTTCAAGCCCGAGTACGGCCGCAATTTGTTGACGGCATTCACGCGTATCCAGGGGATCCCGACAGCAATCATCGCGAACCAAACACCGGTGATCCACGCGGACGAGGCATCCAAGGGCGCCCAATTCATCCGACTATGCAACCAGCAACGAACACCGATTGTTTTCCTCCACAACGTGACCGGGTTCATGGTCGGATCGAAAGCCGAACACTCGGCCATTATCAAGAAGGGCGCCCAGTTCGTGTCCGCAGTCAGCTGCTCGACGGTGCCGCACATCTCGGTGATTCTGGGCGCCTCGTACGGCGCGGGCAACTACGCCATGTGTGGTCGTGCCTATAGGCCAAGATTCCTGTTTACTTGGCCCATTGGTCGATGCAGCGTCATGGGTCCCGATCAGTTGTCTGGTGTTATGAGGACTGTCGAGACGAACAGTGCAAAGGCAAAAGGTGTCAAATTGGACCCCAAGGATATTGATGCAAGAGTCAACAAGTTCAGGGATGGTGTCCAGAGAGATAGCGAGTGTTATCGAACGAGTTCGGTCTTGTTGGATGATGGGATCATTGATCCCCGTGATACGAGGGATGTGCTGGGCATGTGTTTGGAGATTGTGAATAATGCTCCGATTGAGGGGGCTGAGGCGCATCGGGCTTTGGCGAGGATGTAGTGTGGTTATCGTATAAGTATCTACCTACGTACGTATATACATGTATACGATCATTGTTGTCACCATGGGTCATGCGTGGGCTTCTCTTTTCAAAACAATGCCTACGATTCCATATCAAGTCTGCCTCCGTCTGGCCTGTCTGGATAGGATTTTTAGTACACGACTTGAACCTGAAGGATGTGAAATCAAAAATATTGTAGCGTCTACAACTACTGACCTGATCAGCACCAGTCATGCTAAAGTTGCTTCGAAGCAGAGCAGTACAGTACAGCATAACTCCAATAGTACTGTATATCTCACAGCCTTAGCCTTGTATACTAACACCAAAGCGAGCCTTGCTTACCTACCTTACAATGGGTACCTACATGTAGCCGGAGGTCCTGTACAGTGTTGTAAAACCAAGAGTGCTAATCTCAGCCTCCTCCGTACCACTGGAATGTTGTCGTCGGCCCGTTCTCCGTGCCCACCCACCTGGAGACCGCGCCAATTCGCCAGCCTCAGCCACCCACCTCAAGCCCGGCCGGGGAACCATCCACTTCCAAAGTGTCTCCCCGCCTCAACTTTCAGATTCGTCGGTCGATCCATGTTTCCAGCTGTTTCGACACGGGCCCGGAGATTCGAATCACATCGAAAGTTGTTGTTGTTGTTGAACTCCATGGGCACGGCTGGTAGCCAAACCGGGCCTCGACCCTTGTGGGATTGAAGAAGACAATTTCTGTGGGGTATCCTAGCTACCTACCTAGGGAGAGCCCGAAGCTGCGATTGCAACACCCACTGCAACTTGACGCCGGCCGCGGCGTCACGCGGGGAGGACCGAACTTGACTTCAAGCCTTTCGACGATACCTACCTTTGACGTTGCTGTCGGCACCATCACGTTTACTACTACATTGGGCTTTCGACATTATTGTTCACATTACATTGCATTCTTTGCGATTATCGGTTTGGATACAGGTAAACAAACGTCCTCGCGCATATCTACAATACACCTCGGCGCGCCGAACCCGAGGGTTTATTAGAGGTCTAGCTTGCCGCGACAAATCGCCAGGAGATTGTACAGGAAGAATCGGATAGACGACGGTGATACCATTTATTCCACAACAATCCAGTGGCTTGGTGACAACAGCGTTGCATCACATCACGTCAATCGCTATCATTGCTGCACTGCAGTGTTGAAAGGACGAACTTATTGAGAAGCCGAGTTTCGACCTATTGGAATAGCCCCGACCGGCCTGCGACGATACAATACTGGGAAGACCATACCTATAATCTATCTAGATGGCTGTTCTCAACAGCCACACCCAGGCTCAGCCTCGCGATGGCAGTGCCGTGCGAATAGTCGAAGTCGGCCCCCGCGATGGACTACAGAATTTCCCACGCAATGTCCCCACGGCCGTCAAGATTGAAATGATTAAACGGCTGTACGCGACGAATCTGCGCACCATCGAACTGACATCCGTGGTCTCTCCCAAAGCGATACCGCAATTGGCAGATTGTCGAAATGTCCTCTCAAACCCGGAAGTTGGTGCATTGTTGCCCGATCAATCTCTACGGCTTCCGGTGCTGGTGCCGAACCTCAAAGGTCTCGACATTGCAGTGCAACACAAAGTCCGAGAGGTCGCCGTCTTTGTCAGCGCAAGCGAAGGGTTCAGCAAAGCAAACACGAACTGCACGGTTGAAGAGGGCTTGCAACGTGCAGAAGCGGTCGCTCGAAAGGCACTGCAGCAGGGTGTGCAAGTGCGAGGGTACGTCTCGTCTATTTTTGCCTGTCCGTACGATGGACCTACGCCGCCTGAAGCCGTGCTGCGCTGCGTCAGGCGTCTGTTGGATGCGGGCTGCTACGAAGTCAGTCTGGGCGATACTTTGGGCGTTGGTGTTGCGGCCAAAACTAAGAGTTTGATTAACTATCTGGTTTCATCGGGGATTTCAGTGCATGCTCTGGCGGGACATTTTCATGATACTTATGGCCAAGCAGTCTCGAATGTCTGGGCTGCGTATGAATGTGGAGTGAGAGTGTTTGATAGTAGCATTGCAGGTCTGGGAGGATGTCCGTATGCCCCCGGGGCGAAAGGTAATGTTGCTACCGAGGATTTGGTGTATTTATTCCATCAAGCCGGAATATCGACAGGCGTGGATCTGGATGCACTTGTGGAAACTGGCGTTTGGGTGTCGAGTATGTTGAGCAGAGAAAATGAGAGCCGGGCTGGAAAGGCATTGGCTGTGAAGAAGGGATTGAAACTAGGAGGTCCGAAGAAAGCGACCAGTAAACCCTCGCCAGCTTTGACTTGGGAAAACGTGGGCCAAAGCAGTGCGGACGACGAACTCTTGGTGCAAAAGTCCGGGGTCAACATCAAAATCACCCTCAACCGACCTAAGAACGGCAATGCTTTGACAAGCACCATGATTGAGAAGTTGACAAACTTTTTTGAGCATGCAGCCACCAATCACCCGGCCATCTCGCGTATTGTTATTGCGGCCAACGGGAAATACTTCTGCACGGGGATGGATCTCAGTGCCAAGGGCACCCGTGTCTCGAAAGGCGGTTCATCGACCGAAATACAATATCAGATCCTGACCAAGTTGTTTGAGGCTATTGATCGCGCGCCACAGGTGACAATTGCCTGTGTGCAAGGCCCGGCCTTTGGCGGTGGCGTCGGCTTGGCTTTTGCGTGCGATGTCCGGATAGCTGTCCGTTCGGCCTGGGTAAAATTGAGCGAAGTGCGGTTGGGGTTGTGTCCGGCCACCATCTCCAAGTATGTCATTAGAGAATGGGGGTTTGCCTTTTCAAGAGAGGCCATGTTGTCGGGACGTCAGGTGTCGGCAGAAGAGCTCGCCGCGCGTGGTGTGGTTGCAAAAGTGGCAGACGATGGCAACGCCATGACAAAAGTGCTGGACCAATATCTTACTGAGCTCAGGGGATCTGCGCCCAAAGCCAGCACCATGTGTAAAGATCTCATCCAGCTGGCTTGGGCCCATGCTGGAGAAGCCGCGCAGTTGGAGGGCATCAAGAAGAACTTTGATCAAATGATGGCCCCGGATGCTGAGGCTGCATATGGTGTTGGGCAGTTGCAAAAGGGTGTCAAGGCGGTGGATTGGGACGCGAGGATGACTGGGGAGTCCAAGGACGATGCCCTCAAAGCGAAGTTATAGCCAGTACAAGTTGAATACGATCATGTTATCAGTACAGGACAACTTGAACTTGACCATGATGTTGTTAGTACATGTCTGTCACCTCGGAATGTGAAATGGGCCCACGCAGCCGGCAGGTGGGAAGACAAAGTTGTTGTACCGGATAGCTCTCTTTTTTGACGATGAGTACTACTACCTAGGTAGTATTGCTTCAGCACACACTGGCAGCACCTTGCGTGGTACCCTGCGTGAGCCGAGAGACATGCAGTGTCGGTCTGCGAAGTCGACTGCATTTCGACGAATGAGAAGACGCTGATTCATGAACAGCGCTAAGCCGCATGTGGTCTAGTGCTTTCACTGCCTGAGCTTACCTCAGCTTCGCTCACAACGTGAAAGAACTTGAACACCTCGGTCACTGGCAATGACAGCGCGCATCTATCGTCATGTGTATTTGCTCTTCATTAGAAGACAGAAAGCACACCTGAAGGTGACCCAGCCAACATCATGATGTTGCTTGAACAGCACTAGTCGATCCAGTCAGACAACGAAGGAGAAGGGTTCAAGTTGGTCGAGAAACTTGAACTTGAAGCAGACTCAGACCTCGAGTCATGTGATGGTGCCAAGGCTGCAGTGCCCCGAACTTGCCTCGAACCCCGCGGGTCTTGAACCTTTCGAGTTGAACCTCTCGTTTGGATTCATCAATCAATCAAGTTCCCTGTTATTGGTCCCCACTTCTAAGGCTGGTCCTCGACCTTCTCCGAACTTGCTCCCGTTTCTTCAATTCAACTTCAAGACACTACACACTCTACATGTTCCCTGTGCCTGCTCATGCCTCGCATTGAACAGATGCAGATACCAGACTGTATGCATTCACAATCATGACCGAACTGCGCGAGCCCAAGCGCGTGCGGCAAGCTTGTCAGAATTGCAGGTACGTGGGGCTCGCGGCCTTGACGACGCATATTAATCAACCTTCAGGCGCAAGAAGACAAGATGCTCCGGTGAGAAACCGGTCTGCTCGTTCTGCGCCCGACTCAAGCAGGAATGTCTTTGGGACGAAATCTCCACCGCGGCATTGAGCGCAAGTGTAAGAAATGGCCCGTTCTCGACACTGGCTCTTCGTCTAACCAGACCAGAACATCAATCTGGCAGCTAGAGTGGCGCTTTTGGAGTCGAAGCTGAGTCTCCTCAACTCTGGTGGCAATGAGTGAGTGAATACAGTCGAGGTGATCGGTCGCATACTTACACATGAACAGCGCTCCCTTGTTGGCCACCGACGGCTATGTCCCGTCCAAGAAACGACGCACCTCAGCACAGGACGATTCCGTCTCCCCAGAGGCCCATTCCGTCAATAGTCAAGGCTCACAGGGTCGGGCATCCGATACTGCGAGGTAAGCACTCTAACACTCTATCCAACTTCTCATCGCTGTTCTAACCTTGACTAGAAAGGCCATGCAATTACCGCCAGAACCGGTGCTCCGATCAGTTTTGCAGACGTACTTCGCTCGTTGTCATAACCAGCCCTATGCCTTTTTCCGTCCAGAATATTTCTGGTGGATGCTGGACAACGGCGAGATTCCCGAGTACCTGCTACTGGCCATGATTTCTCTGGCAGTGCGTTTCTCATCAGACCCTTATTTCGAGCGTCGGCAGACAGAACTTGTTGATGGATATGCACGAACGGCCTGGACCGAAATCTTTGAAAAGTCTTTCTCGGAGGACTATGTGCTTGACATTCATGCCGTGCAAGCGACTAACATGTTGGCCATAATCGACTTTACCAGTACGATTTAATCCCTTTTCCGCCCGACTGTTGCTGACCTCTTCCATAGCTGGTCGACCAAAACTTGGATGGCAAAAGGTCGGACTAGCGGTGCGATTTGCACAGAGTCTAGAGCTCGGCTCTGTGATACCAAGTCACTATACTCCAGAGCAGCAAGATGAGCGACGACTAACCTTTTGGTCCATGTACCTACTGGACCGACTGGTGTCGTGCGGCACTGGACGGCCACCCACGATATCAGATATCGACTGTTCCATACCTCTGGCCTCAGACATGACACCAGCGAACGAGACCGAATCGTCAACAATGCCTGATTTGAGGACATTATTCGAAATTTCCGGCTACGGTACCAACCCGAATATGGACCCTTTCCCGCAAACCATTCTCATGGCCTCAGTGTTGGGTCGTATCGAGAGACACTCGTTACAACATCAAAGCTTAAAAGACAAGTTTCCGCCCTGGGACTCGCGCAGTGATTTTGCAGCCATCTACAGCATGTTACTAAACTTCGAAGCCCATTCCGAAATCACGAGAGTGTCGTTCTCCAGTACGATTGCCCGGTTCGTGGGGCCGGACGGAGTGCATGACCATTCAGCCGCGGGCCACCTCGCGTTTTCCACGATAATGTATCATATGAATCAATGTTTGCTACACCATCCGTTTCTTCTCCGGAAACGGTTAGATTCCTGCAAGGGGAGATACTCTCCAAGCTTTCTGCGAGAGGCCCTTCGGCGCAGTCTGGAGCATGCCTACCAGTTAACTGTCACCCTGCGTGTGATACAGAAGCAAGGATTCAACCTGACTAGCTTTTACGCTTATGCTTCCCTGGTGGCTGGCACGATCCACAGACTCTTCATGCATCATGACGACGAATGGACGCGAAGAACGGCACAGCAATTCTTTGACTATTCACTCGACTTTCTTGACAGCGGAAAGAATGTCTGGGAGCATTACTTACGCATAGTATGTCCACCACCACTTTACACACCTCACTTACATACCTCACTTAATACCTCGTGAGCTAACCCATGTCTTAAGGCCACCGCCCTTATAGCGTTCGAACCAAATCCTTCATCGGCAAGAGCGTTGGTGACGACGACGCCGAACGACCAATATGTCCATGATCCCGATCTCGACACAATTTGGAACCTTCTTGATTATGGTTGGCTGTCAGATGCCGCAAGGCCCAAATCGTTGAACGAATTACCACCGCCTCGACGACCAACTGTGACGAGCGACGATGCCCCGCAACTGCAACTGCTCCCGGTGCCAACAAATGAACCTATAGTTCCTGCACCGACGTTACCTGAACAGAACCATAGTTATGCTGCATTTGAACCATTCGACCTGGACAAAGGTTTTGCAGTGCACGACGAAGTTGCCATGGATTTCGCAAGCTATCCAGAGGGGACGATTGATCCATGGCCGGATGTGCTGAACGAGGGCGACGTCTTTCTATCGACCGGTTTTGGAATCTCCTCTCCATGGACACCTCGTGCCCCAGGTTGATCCATATGGAGAAGTCCACAAAATGTGCCGACCAGACCGTTTTTTACAACAGTACAACCCCCGCGCCGAAATAGGAGACCCTTTTGCACAGACGTTCTGTGGGAGAAATGCCGACACTAAGCGGACGGCCTCGGGAAATTCTCGGACCGCACCCACTTACATCCGGACATCCGGGAGCACATGGTCCAACGGTATGTCAATACCATGGTACTAAAGCAGGGGTTAAGCGAGTCCAGCACTGCCGAAGCCTTGGCCGTCCTTGTCAATGTGCGCATCACCTGCAGATTTTCGAAGATCACACCGGCGACTTTCTGGAACGGGCCCTAGGGCAAGGTCGACTGTCGCCCTGTTGTGGAGCACGGGGGTTACCCCGTTCCCCGATTGTCCCCAAGCTTTGTCTATGTTTGACCTAGGCTCATCTGAGGCATGCATGCACACATGCATGCAAATTTATCCCACGTCCCACGCTGAAAAGCTTATGCCGACTCTACATCAGCACCCATATCCAAAGGTCGAATGATTGAGGATTGAAGGTCCATTTTATCCGTTTCTATATACCGGCATGTGAACTTCTCATGCTTTTACCGGGCGAGTTTCGCCCGACGTTAGTAATGAAGGATTCCCCGGATCCAGTCAGAAGGGGGTTTGTGGGTTAATGTGGGCTGGGTTACAATTGAAAATGGCAAACCGCCCGGATGACCATATATATTTATGTCTACACTAGCATCGCCACCACGTCAAAAGTCCATCGGTGCAAGTCCGAGTGTCGGTATCGTGTACAACACGCGCCTGATCAGCTGTCGGGCGGACTCCGTTCCCCACGGGCAGCTTCCAGAATCTATCAAAAACCTGGGCTTTGGATCCAGTTTGTTTTGTTTAAAGTCTTGCTCCTGGTTTTGGCTCCTGATTTGGCTCCTGATTTTGCTCCTGGTTTTTGTGTCTGCTTTTAATCTCTGGCCTGCCCGTGGAACGAAGTTTTTCCTTGTTCAAGAGTTTACCACCGCCAGCCCTAACATCCCCCTTGCCGGAAGTACCAGTCAAGCCCTGCGAGAACTCCCACAATGGCGGACGTGAAAGAAATCCCAGACAATGTGTCAACCCTGTCGATCAAGCAAAACGTCGAGAATGCCGAATTTGTAGCCACCAGAAAAAGAGCCGAAGCACCAGCATACATCCAGTCTCTGACTCCCGAGCAACGTGCCGCCGCCGAAAAGGCTCTCGTTCGCAAGATCGACATTCGCTTGATTCCCACCGTCATCATCATCTACATTGTAGGTCCCTGACCGTTTGGGAGCTTATCGCCAGAAGATTCGAAATCTAACGTGTTGAATCCAGTTAAACTACCTCGACCGAAACAACATTGCAGCCGCCCGTCTCGCAGGTCTCGAAGACGAACTCAAACTCCATGGCACCCAATACCAGACTGCGGTGTCGATTCTTTTCATCGGTTACTTGCTGATGCAGGTGCCCTCAAATTTGTTTTTGAACAAGTTTGGCAAGCCGGCAATTTACTTGTCTGGGGCAATGGTCGTCTGGGGTATCATTTCGACAGCCACCGCAGGCGTTCAATCGTTCGGCGGATTGATTGCTGTCCGGTTCTTCCTCGGTTTCGTCGAGGCTGCTTACTTTCCGGGTTGTCTATACTATTTGTCCATCTGGTAAGTGCAACCGCAACTGGATTCGTCTCGGCGAAGCAAAGTGAAAGCAAGAGTGGTCTGGTTTTGCTAACGGATGTTGTTGTATAGGTACACACGCAAAGAACTAGGCTTCCGCACCGCCTTGTTGTATTCCGGCTCATTGATGTCCGGCGCCTTTTCTGGACTCATCGCCGCCGGCATCACCGAAGGTCTTGACGGCGTTCACGGCCTCCGAGCCTGGCGATGGCTGTTCATCGTTGAGGGATCAATCACCATCGGAGTCGCGTTCATCGCTTATTTCATTCTGCCGAATTTCCCACGTACCACGCCCTGGCTGAGCGAAGAGGAAAAGACCCTTGCGGCATGGCGTCTCGAGGAAGATATCGGTGAAGACGACTGGGTCGACAGTGAGCACCAGTCGTTTCTGCATGGTGCGAAATTGGCGGCGCAGGATATCAAGATGTGGATTTTGGTACGCAAGCCGTTTCTCCCCCCCTCAAAGACACGCACAAACTAACTGGTACCTACAGATGATCATCCTCTTCTGCATCGTCTTCAGCGGCAGCGTGACCAACTTCTTCCCGACCGTGGTCGAAACACTAGGCTACTCCAAGATCAATTCTCTGTTGTTGACTTGTCCACCATACGTCCTGGCCGTCATCACAACCTTCATCAACGCCTGGCACGCCGACCGTACGGGCGAACGATATTTCCACATCACTGGCCCATTGTATTTCGCCGTCCTGGCATTCATTCTTGCTGCTGCAACTACCGCCACGGCACCACGGTATATTGCCATGATGCTCATGATTCCGGGCATTTACTCGGGTTATGTGGTCTGTCTGGCTTGGATCTCGAATACGTTGCCTCGACCGGCGGCCAAGAGAGCTGCTGCGATTGCGGCCATCAATGCCGTTTCGAATACCAGTTCTATTTTTGCCAGTTATATGTATCCCAAGTCGGCGGGGCCGAGGTATATTCTGGCCATGTCGTTGTGCTGTGCCACGGCGGCGATTGCGTTGATTTTTGCGACGATCTTGAGGTTCATGTTGGTCAGGTTGAATAGGAAGTTGGATCGCGGAGAGTTTGTCGAGGGGGCGATTAATAGCAATAACAATGCTGCCGCGGCCAACAAAGATGGGGAGGAGCATCGGAGAGCAAGTCTGTTGGCGGCTGGTGAGGCTGTTCCGGCCGAGGCTGCGGCTAAGGGATTCAGGTTTTTGGTCTGAATGGAATGGTCGATGGTTTTCGGCTTATGATCCCAGAGAGAACCGGGCTATGGTATGGTGCTGCGCTGAATGGAAGGGGGATGTGTAGGTACCTATGCTTGCTGTGCTAATGCATGGAACGGGGTCAGAGGCAGGGGCAATGGCAGAGGCAGAGGCATCAATGGGTCCGGCATGGCCACGCAGCTTATGTGGGTGCATTCTACCTAGGTAGGTATGTGTTGACGCGATGTGTGCATATGTGGTTGTCTTATCCAGTGATCACGACCATTTTCAAAGATTTATATTCCCCAGAACAATAATAACTGGTCTAAGTAACCAATGCTCGCGCATATTTCCACACTTCATTGGCAGACAATATCCGAGGAAATGCGTACCCTGATACTACCTAGGTACGTAACTCGATGCCCATATCAACGCCAGCACTTGCATATATACCTACGTGACAACCTAGGTAGGCTCGGTCCCCGGGCCCGTCTTTTGCATGATCAGGGGGAGAATCAATTGTGCCACCAAGCAGTGGCAGTGTCTGCACTTTGGCCAGCTTATTACAGTATGATCCATGTCCATCCGTTCTGATCCCATAGATCCTTGACACATTTCCTTTGCTGCTGTTATTACTGGTGTTCTCCTTCGGGCTGTCGCAGATCCAGACGGTCTAGATTACGAGGGCTGGACACCGTTGCAGGTTGCCGCATCCTGTATCGCATTATCACAACTACGTGGCTGCCTTCCCACCACCCAGTTTCCTGGAGCCCCCTGTGCCTGTCGAGCAGGACTGTTTCACCTTAATCCTTGTTACGAAGCGAAGCTCTTCTGCACGTGCCAAATATGCGCACCAGAGTCATTATTTAGCGAAGGAAGGAATGTCAATGTCAGCCGTTCCAAACATTTTCTCTGTAAAAGGGGTGTCCTTACAAGTAAGTACTGTCGTCTTTTGATGCTAACTAGGTCCTCCTACCCTTATTTCAATCGTCGCCGCCGCCGACATGTCTGAGAGTACCAGTACATTTGGCTCCGGCCTCCACGACACTAGTCTCCCCAATAACGCAATCTCACTCAACTCGGGCATTGTCGTCTACGGGATCATCATCAAACGACCATACCGACACTCGGACTCGCCGGCAGACCAAGACGAGTACAACGACCGTCTTGACCTGCTTGAACACGAAAAGCAAATCTATCGACGTCTCCAAGGCTGCGAAGGAATCGTGCCATTCCTAGATCTATCCGGCCCGGCCATCTTACTCCCTCTGCTCCCAGAAGGAACATTAGACCGCTACCTGAAGCGTAACAATGTGCCTCGAACACGAGCCGACCAACTGAAGTGGGTCAAGCAGATGGCCGGTACACTGGCTCGAATGCACGATCGCCGCGTCCTGTTTGTCGACGTCGCATCGAGAAATATGCTCATCCATCCCGACGGCTCGATTGTCTTTTGTGACTTTGGAGCATCGTCCATCTTTCCGCTAGAAACTGATATCTGGTCGGTACAAGAGTGCGGGTTCTCTTTTGCAACGGATATTTGCGAGCTAGGCGCCGTCATCTATGAAGTGGTTCATAATGGTGCGCGACAGATTGCTGACTTTGACGGGATCGCCGACGAATGCGGTGGTTGGCCATCCAGAGATAAACTCCCTGCTATTATTACGGACGATGTCTTTCTGGGATCCGTCATCGAGGCGTGTTGGACAAAGGGGAGGTTTCGGACGACGCATGAGCTGTGTCAGATGCTTGAAGAGGAGGATTTTCATACCAACGAGGCCGGGGTGGGTGGTGATCTGGTGTCTGGTTGATCTTGATCTCCGGTCCTGAGTAGTGAGGGTCGACTGACTGGGTATGTAAGGTACTCTGGGTGGAACGAGGTCCTCCCAACCCCTCTGATCTCAATTTGTATTATAGAATTTCATACAGCATCACATCAAGCTTACCTCGAGCACGAGAACAGGGCAGCTTCATTCTCGGGTCTTCGAGGTTGCGTTAGTTTGAAATTTTTATGCACGTTATACAGTAGGAGTATGTAAGACCACATGTGCCAGTGTGCCAACTTTGTACCACAACGCTGTACAGCACTACAGGATTAACCCCCAATCCCAATCCTGCACACCTGTGCCGATCTCTGTGCCGTCAGCAATACTAGTATCCAAAGATCCAGATCCAGATCCAGATCCACCGACCACGCCGCCGCCGCTACCGCTACCGCCTGCAGGGGCCCCGTAAGTATGGCCGCTGTTACTGCTGCTATTGTACTGCGGCGCTAATCCCATCCCGGCCATGGCAGCGTTGCTTAGTCGATCACAGTAGATGTCGTAGTTGTCGATTGCGGTGTCGACTTCTGCCATCCAGGGATCCATAAGGTCGCCTTCTCCGCCACCGCTGCCGTCTGCGGCTGCCCCAGGGCCAGTGCCGGACGCTGAGTAGGAAAAGGACGGGTTAGCCGCGAACCCAGCGGTCGGGAATAGTGTGGGCCAGGAAGAGTCCATGTTCGAATTCGGGTTGACGGTGATATCATCCTCTGTCTTGACATTGACCTCTGGGTGTGGGTGTAGTCGCGACGATTGTGGTGGTTGTGAGTGTGGGTGTGTATGTGTTTGCATGTGAGATGCTTGCGCCGCCGCCCCATGCGGTCCAAGACTGCTGCCGCATAGCCGGTAAATAATGTCACGGCATTTGGGCGCGCTTGGGTTCAAGTTGATGTTGATCATGGAATTGATGATGTCCAAGGAAGTCTGGACTTGAGTGCGCCACGATGCAGCGTCGGGATGAGAAGGATTCCGGCGCAAACAGTGGATGGGAATCAAGGCGGCTTGCAGAAGGAAGTAGCTGTAGACGAACGCAATTAGCCATCTTCAGAATTTCTGGGAAAGTTAGGGTCGGTCTCCACTTACAGAACATACCAAGCGGCCAGCCTGGTGTGTGTTCCCGCCGCCCAGAATTGATAGATGCACGAAATACATTCCTCGGCAGCTTGAAAACAGCGCATCGTGGCGACTGACTCTGCAGGCGGCGCTGACCCTGGCCCAGACGAACTGGTCCCCAAAGACTTTACAGAACCTACCAAGCCATTCTGTGCCCACCGGATCAAAAATGGTCGGTACATGATGATCCGAAGAAGGCGGAACCGCCAACGACCAATGGCGTGGCCGAGTAAGAATCCTTGTGGAAGAGGAAGGTCTTGGTCAGAGTAGTAGGCTGGAAGACTTGTCAACCAGCCTTGCACCAATTCATCGTCGAGAGAAATCAGCTCGCCTGCAGAAGGCACAGGGTTTGATATTAAGCGGTTATATATCGGTATGGTCCGGAGATGATATGACGATTGCGTCCGGATGTAAGTGTAGATGGTGGCCTCGTTGACTTCGGGAGGGACCGTGGTTGAGCTTGGGGAGAGATCCTAGATTGGCAGTTGTAAATATTTGGCGCAGACAGCACATCTGAGAGGATAATGTTACTAACCCTTTCGTGTATGTTCAGGGGAAACGCAGTTTCCACCCCAACTTGCGGCCAGTTGAGCGGCCGGCCGTAGGTCACTGTGGCTCCAACATCCAACACACATAACGACCACCACACTCGCCGTCGGATCTCCTTTTTGAACGGAGTCGTCCGCCAGCCATGGAATTCCTTGTGAAGACCCAAAGAGATCGCCATCCGCAGCGCAATACCTCCATAGTTGTAGCCGCTGTTAGGCCGATTCCTCTTTTGCAAATAGTTTGCCGCCAGGGCGAACGCCTGGACAAGATTCAAGCTTCCTGTTTCCAGCGACCCTATCGTCAGATTGCCCTTGACGCCGTTGAATAACGTAATGTGAGTGTCGTCGGAACACGTTGTCGAAACGAACGAGCCAAGAGCAGCGACCAGATTCGCCAAGATATGCCATGTGCTTGTACTTCCACCGGGACGACCATTGAGTTTGGCATATTGCTCTCTAAAGGTCGGTTCGTGCAAGATGGGAAATGTAGGATGGTAGAAGGCGAAGTAGGCGTCGACCAGGTTGTCCACGACCGCTCGAGTGATCAGCGGCTGTGTCTGCAGCCATGATAGAGACGAGGCATATTGCTCCGGACTCTTCTTGAAGAGTTGCTCCAGACTTTTCCGCCGCTCTCTCCTCAGCTCCGGTCTCTCGTCTCCTGCTTCGATCGCATTGCCCATCCATATTAGCCGTAGAAGTGCTGCGCCTGATACTGAACCCCAAAAGCCGGTGTTGGAGTCATCGGCCGTGAGCGTGGCCATGCCATCGGTAATCCTAGGTATATCGGCTTCAGCATCAGTTTCGGGGACGCTGCTCTCGCCCCCAGGATCAGGCATCGCCCATGACGGTTCTCGCTCATCCCACTCAAAGTCATCCTCGGCCGCCGGCAAACTCTCGAAAGACAGGGAAGTTCCTTGGGCATCATTTGCTGATGCTCCAACAGCTCCAGGCTGCAGAATGCTGGAGTCCGTTTTCTGCTCTGTTTGGCGAAAGAAACTTGAAGAAACAGGCTCATTGATGGTTTGAGTGGCTCCTTGTGAAGCGGATTGAGTCGCATTCGTTCCTCTGAATGCGTGGTTGGTGCCGGCAGAGGCACCATGGGCCAACATCTCAGCCAGTTGTGCTTCAGTGAAGACCGTCCTTAGCAATGCCTCGGCCTTCTCTAGCCGTTCCTCGACTTCTGTAAGATGCCTGGATCACAGACTTGATGTAAGCTTGTGGTTAGGAATGCGGAAGAGTGATTATGGAGACCCACTTTCTTGTCAACGACGACCTACTATGTTTGTCGTAGAGGCAATGTCGGTTATATCTTTGACAAATCGAGCACACGGGCATTTTTCCGTCGCATTTTCCTTTGCGTCGGCGACATTCTCGACATGATTGTCCTGCACTTGCTGCAGTCCTATCAGGCCTGTTTGCCTCAGCCATTTGCTGGAGATTCCAGCCGGACTCTGACAGAAATGGTGTGGTAGTGAAAACGTGAGCGTCAGTCGGAGCCTTGTCAAGACTAGCCACGGCCTCCCTCGACCGCGCACGCTTAATTGTCCTTGATCCTGCTACACTCTTCACACGAGGTATGCAGCGGAGAGTTCAAATCATGTCGTCGTTAACGTTTTCCCATTTTTCCTCTTGAGGAGGAAGACAGACTGTGCATCGCGTGGTCAAGGCTGAAGAAAGGATCGCCCCACGTGACCGGGGGAAGAAACGCCGCATCACGTGACGGGGCCCCGGTAAGGGGGAATTTGTCTGACCTTGGTCGCTTCTCGTGTCTATCCATTCCTGCGAAACGAGATGAAGGTACTACATCGACTTGCTATCTTGCAAACCGGTAGGTAGGGGCAGATCAGATCAACTCGTTGGTACGGATAAGAGGTAGATTGCCGAATCATGGTGTAAGCGCGTTGTACCTCTGCGCGTGGGTACGGTGGACCATTAATTTCCAAGCACAATTATGCGCTTGCCGCGCTGTGCCGCGCGGTTTCCAAGGCGCTTGATGCCTGTTTGGGACAGTTTAAACATTCGACGTATGTTCGTCACCCCGAACTTGAACCATTCTCCAGATACCAAGTCTACTCACAGTCCTTGTCAAGATGGCTTCTCCGGGGAATAGCATGCACAATTTGACAACCTTGATTAAGAGGTATGTTCAGTTCCAGCCTACCATTGCTACCTAACCAATCCCGCCCTGAATCGTCCACATGTCAATGTCCCATTGGAATATACGTGGCTAACAGTTCTGCCTGACCAGACTTGAAGCTGCCACTTCCCGGCTCGAAGACATTGCAACCTCCATAGACGGCCCCGGAGCTTCCAGCACGAACGGTTTGGCCGGCGCTGCTGTAGCCACGTCGTCAGCCTCCGGCGCTACCCCTGAAACTGCCACACTCGCCCCCGAACCTCTGCCAAAGTCTGTGGAAGCCTTTGACAAGATCATCGAAGAAGATGTCGACGCTTTTGTGAAAGCTGCAGCGAAGATCGGAGGTCTGGTGGAAGAACAGGTCAGAATAGCACGACTTGAGATGATGACGGCCATGCTGATTCCTTGTACAGGCCAAAGCTGTCAGAGATGCATTCGAGGCCGAACGGACATACCTCCTGGTATCCACGAAAGCCAAAAAGCCCGACCCGCAACCACCGGAATTGATGACCGAACTCCATCGATATACCTCTACTGTGGATGAAATACGGGAAGCCAACCGTCCCTCCCCACTCTTCACCCATCTCAGTGCCATTTCCGAAGGCATTGTAGCATTAGGATGGATTGTTGAGAAGAGACCTGCCGATTTTGTAACAGATACTCTCGGAGGCGCTCAATACTACGGCAACAAGATTCTTAAGGAGTATAAGGAGAAGTATGCTTGACACGACGAACGTATGGGATGGCACGTCACTAACTCTGGACCGTACAGGGACAAGACGCATGTCGAATTTATCCAAGCCTACTACAAGATCTTCCGATCACTTGCCGCATATGTGAAAGAGTTCTTTCCTACCGGTCTCACGTGGAACAACAAAGATGGTGTTGATGCTCTTGAGGCCCTCAAGCAGGTACAGGCCGGCACGGGGGCTGCGAAATCACCAGTCGCTGCTGGAGGTCCACCTCCTCCGCCCCCACCTCCGCTGCCCAAGTTTGACGATGATGGTTCTGCTGCTCCTCCCCTGCCTCCCTCGAGCGGGGGTGCGCAGGCTGGGGACATGTCAGCCGTTTTCAGTCAGCTGAACCAGGGATCTGCCATCACGGCAGGGCTAAGGAAGGTCGACAAGTCGGAGATGACGCACAAGAATCCGAATCTAAGAGCAGGATCGACGGTGCCTCAACGGTCCGCTTCACAAACGTCGGTATCTTCTTCGGGCCGTGGCAAATCACCATTACCCAATAAGAAGCCCGACAGCATGAGGTCTAAGAAGCCCAGTCGGAAAGAGCTTGACGGTAACAAATGGATTGTCGAGAACTTTGAGAACACTGGATCAGAAGTCATTGAAATCCCCGCGGAACTGAATCAGAGTATTCTCATATCTCGCTGCAACAAATGTGTTCTGAGAGTCACCGGCAAGGCCAATGCTATATCCATCGACAACTGTGCCGGGCTGTCGATACTGGTGGACTCTCTGGTGTCAAGCTTGGATGTCATCAAAGCCACCAAATTTCAGGTCCAGGTCGACGGAGTGGTGCCGACCTTGCTGCTGGATCAGGTGGACGGCGCGCAGATTTATTTGTCGAACGAGAGTCTAGGCACCGAGATGTTCACCAGCAAATGCAGTGCCATCAACGTGGTATTGCCGCCGAAAGAGGGCACGGATGAGGACAGCAAGGAGTTGCCCTTCCCTGAACAGATCAGGAGCGTGATCAAAGATGGTACTCTTGTCAGCGAGATTGTCGAGCATGCGGGTTAGAATTGACCTTCATATCTTATGAGGCCTTATTCGTCAATTGTGGAATATATTCTACCATTCAGCGAGGCGGTTTGAACTATTTGAATATCTAAGTAGGGGTAGAGTTGCTGTCGATCGTTGGGGTGACAAAGATCTCGACAACGACATCCGTTGTAGGATGGTGCCACCAGCTGTTGTAGGGTTGATGTCGAATCGACCGGTTAAACCGTGGTTACTTGTGATCCCAGGAGACTGCTGCCTGAGTTACGCTCATAGTAATACCAGAACCAGAATACATGTCCCTGGCACACTGCTCGCATCTGATCTTCCTGTAAGTTACAATATGTGTGGTCAAAACTGTCCAGTATATCTATCCTATGCATGCTATTCAGAATAAATATTACTCCAATCAGAGCATCCCCATTGTTTTTATTTCAACCTCATTCCCTACTGCGAGGGACTCTGATTTACCAAGCTCACTCTGACATGTCTGCCTGAAGACTTTCTCCTGATTTGGGAGCTGTCCACTCGGGCAATCCTTCAACCGCCAGGGTCTAAGGGAGCGTGGCGTTCAGTTCAAAGCATATTGCACTACCCCAGCCTTACAGCCTTATCTCAACTCCACCACCAAGAATCACAGCGCACAGCACATCTGGACGAGTTTCCAGACCACTCCTCGACTCGAAGGGGAATACCGATTGACTTACCCGGAACTACTCTATCATCTCAGACCTAGACGGCCCGGTCTAACCGCCCACGGTCTTCACCCATGGGATCCCCGTCATCTGAGACGCAGACGCCCGGGGGCATCAAGACTCGCATCCTCATCATCTCAGACACCCACTCGGCTTTACCTTACGGACATCCTGGACGCTCTGAGTCACAGCTGACACAGAACGATGCCTCGGGCTCAGGCTCAGGAGCATCAGCATCAGCACCAGCACCAGCACCATCCTTACACTGCGGTGGTCCTCCGTCAAAGGTGTCACAATCTACCTCTACCACCACCTTCACGTCAAGATTCAAATCGATATTCAAACCCAAACCCAAAACCGAATTCAAAGTCTTGTCCAAATCCGACTCCGACTCCCAGTCCCTACTTCAGTCATCTCCATTACGTCACCCGCTCCCGCGCGCCGATGTTCTCCTCCATTGCGGCGACCTGACAATGAACGGATCCATAGATCAACACCGCCGAGCCATCGAGCTAATCGATTCGGTCCAGGCGGACCTCAAGATTGTGATCCCTGGGAACCACGACATCACGCTCGATCGAGCATACTACGAACGCCACCCCAACTTGCACGCCTCGTACGCCAAATACCCGCCTGAGACGCTCGACGAGATCCGCACGCTTTATGACTCCCCTGAGGCCAGAGATCGTGGAATCCGATATCTCGAAGAAGGGACTGAGTCGTTCGTCCTCCGCAACGGCGCAAGGTTGACTGTCTATGCCAGCGCGTGGCAGCCGGAATTCTGGAATTGGGCGTTTGGTTATGAGAGAGGTGTTGATCGGTTTAATGTTGGCTCCGACTCCAGTCCAGAGAATCCGGTGCCGGGTTTCGTCGAACCTACTTATCAAGCTGGTGATGGTTCAGATGCAACTACTCAGACTGCAGCTAGGGCGGCCATGGATTCGGATCATCCTCGAAATACCAATGCTTTGCTCAGACAATTCGGATACAACGTGGATATCATGCTCACTCACGGCCCGCCATACGGAATCCTAGATCGTACGAAAACCAACGTCAACGTTGGCTGCGAACACCTCCGTCGAGCCGTTGAGCGGTGTCGGCCTAGGGTGCATTGTTTCGGCCATATCCACGAGGCATGGGGCGCGGAGAGGAAGAAGTGGGAAGATACGAGCAACTCCGCCACAAGTAAGGTTGAGGTTCTCGGCGGCGTACCGTTACCATCCGAGTCCAACGAATCTCAGTCTCAGTCTCAGCCCCAAACGGAAAAAGAAAAGGAGGTCGTGCTTCTCGACGCCACTGATATAACAGCGGGAAAAGAAACCCTCTTCGTTAATGCGAGTATTATGAATCTCCAGTATAAGCCCGTCAATGCGCCGTGGCTGGTTGATTTGATGTTGTCCCCTGCCAGTGCGGCGGCGGATGGGTAGAATACTAGAGTCTAGACCAATCCAGTTACAGTGATACTGCAGTGTGAAAGCGACTGAGTTGGCAGAAGGAGGATGATGTCGCTTGGCCCTGAGGCGGAGACTGAGTAGCGTGGTCACAGCTGTGAGCCAGGCAAGGGGCCCTCAGCCCACAATTCGGCCCCTAGTTCCCAGTTTCCGGCGTGTCCAAGCTTTGGAAGGGCCGAGTTCCGGGCACCACAATACCGGTTATTGTTGCCATCAGCTGCTGCCTACAACATTGTAGGGTAGGCTCAAGTTCATTCTTTCTGGTTATACACGTAAGTGGAAAATCGCCGCAATTTGCACTGCATGCGCTTGTGGCCGTCGCTCGCAGTTCTTTCATTCCAACCTTCCATCGAAGAGCACGAAAGAATTTGGAGCCATGACAGGAGCTCTCAAGGCTAGAAGCACTACGATCCACCTATCGTTTCACTGAACGATGCTACACCCACCGTAGCCTTAGTACGACCCTCTTTCCTCCCTGCGCTTCCCGAAAGTCCCTCCAAACATTCGTTATCGCTGTCGGGGGAAAGATGCTGTTCGATCCTGGACCCTTCCTGCGCGCTGCGAGATCCTTTTTCTCCCTCCTCTCCATTCTAAGGGCGCTTTGCACGAAATGCCTTGAAACCCTTCGTCGTCCAAGTAACACAGACATTGATTCGATATCATTTGAAGCATTGCAATTCCTTGCTGCAGGGAAATCAGGAATCGTCTATGGGGTTGATGACAAGAGAATCTTAAAAGAATTTCAAGAGAGCGACAGAGGCGAAGTTGAACGTCGAGCATATCACCGTCTCGGATCGCACCCCAATATTGCAAAATTACTAGGTACCCGGAAAGATGGTTCCATTATTCTCGAACGAGGCGAAGTCCTTCGGACAATCTGTCGATCTCCCTCCGCAATTGAGATTCCGATCCAGATGAAGTTGAGCTGGCTGAAGCAAGCTGCAAGAGGTTATCAGCATGTACATAACTGGAATATTATCCACGGGGATGTTGGCTGTAACAATATGATTCTAACAAGAGATGGTTGCCTGAAGATAATCGACTTTGAAGGTTGCAGCATCGACGGTGAACCAGCAGATTCCTGCTACGAATGGTTCAGTTATCGACCATCAATACCTCGGGTGAATCGACGCACGGACATTTTTGCATTTGGTTGTGCAATCTACGAAATTATAACTGGAAGACCACCACACCATGAACTCGAGTCATCGAATGACCGATATCAGCAGGTTGAGCAGCTATACACAAACAATTGCTTTCCCGACGTCACCTCTCTACCTCTGGGTCGGTTAATCGAGAGCTGCTGGCGTGGCGACTTCACCTCTATGAGTGACGTTCTTCGAGAGCTAGAAACATTTCACCCTCTTCCCAAACTTTGTTAAATGGACCGAGGCGTCGTAAGCTTCGGCACAGGAGAGTACTCTTTCTGTCACTCCACAGCTACCTAATGTCATGCGAGCTAGTATCTTCATAGAGATACTCCGATCTGCCCGTAGTATCATTTCAACTGATTTACTACGACCTTTGCCCAAATTCTGCCACTGTTCAGACTTGATAACCATTCATAGGTGACGGAGTCTAGCCGTGAAGATCCACCTATTATTCATTGATGGTCAGAGTATATGTATACTGATAAAAGTACGGCTCAGCGCTTACCCATTTGACTTGATAGATTTCAAGTGATATCCCCGAATCCCGACATGCTGGGCATGCCCCTCCTTTTCTAGAAGGGAGCTGATCGAAACCTGGATCGTGCGTGGGATTGCCACACGGAGGGCCTGGTTTTGGCGAATCGACGCATCTCTTGCGTAGGCGTGGTTCTATCTTATGTTGTGGTTGCCTTGTGCACTCTCCTCGAACAGCATGGGTTATGCCGTAAGAAGACATTATGAGGTATGCTCAGTGATCCGTTAAAAGCAGTATGAAAGGGTAATGTTTGTAACTCGACAAATCCCGCCTGAGGCTAGTATATCCAAGGTAGGCATATGGCATATGACTTAATCTAGACTTGGTAGTTTGCTGTTGGAAGCCTGAGGCACAATCTAGACCGAGAGAGGCTTATCTATTTATTATCTGTACATTATAGCAAAGCCGTGCATATACTAGTAAAAATCAGGTAAATAGGATGCAATGGCCTCAGTTTGTCAACTTGGATGTCACTATATTGCACTGCACTGCAGGGATTTAGATAAATACAGGATATGCATAGTTGTTTTGGCTTTTCTTGCACATTAACCTGGCTCGCACAAAGGATACAAGAAGCGCGGACAGATTCATCAGCAGTCTCAGTTGGTTTGCAATGTGCTTTGAACTGGAATAAGTTGATGATGCGACAGAGTCGCGATTATCGGTCAAGTTGTGCTTGGGAATTCTGGACCTAGAATTAATACCCTTGTCACTCCTAACACTAAGGTGTTGACAATTCAAGGAATTGCTGCCTCCTAGATTGTTGAGGAGAATCACAGTATTACTCTTTACTGACTTTATAATTTCAACTCAATAATTAATAGATAAACTCTAATATAGCTATTAAGGCTCCACTGAAGTTCCTTTATGGCCTACTGAAGGACTCCTTGTTCGTTGTTCACCTCCCAACAACACATGTGCCTGGAGCACTCTAGGTTAAATCTGTGCTGAGACCCAGGAGGCCTTGATCGTTGCCTTTATGTAAGAGCCCCGGACCTTGCCTTAGTCTTGCGGGCTCGTTCTCGCGTCCACTTTGAATGGTCGCGGTGCCAAAGCGAGATTTAGATTCCTCAAGCGACAGACCGGGCGCTACCTACCTAGGTACCTTATAGTCGGTCGTCACTTTATGATGGAGTAGGGCCCGCAAGGTCACCTCAGTTGCGGTGATGGTAGTAACCCAGATGGGTGAACGTGACAACCCAGGAGAATTAAGACAATAGACACGCAAGAGGGTGAGCAGGACGGAACAAGAGGGTTGACAAAAAGGAACAACGGAACATTCATGGGTGAGGATTGTGAAGCCTGTTCTTATACCAATATAGATAACATGTTGATAAGGGCCTTAGCCAAGTGGCCTTGTTCCAGGAACACAGTATTTCAAACTCTCTTGACAACCAGTAACCATACCCCCTTTTCTGCCTGTATATAGAGCTGGCACATCCCAGATCAACAGGTGTCTGGATTCGTCCTCTATGAACCTCACTGCCAGGGCTCTCTATTTCTTCCGCCATTCCCAGCCTTGCACGAGCGCGAGCTGGGGGTCAAATCTTGCGCCTCGTAGCCCGCTCTCCTTCCTGAACAAGGGATAAAGATTGCCACGCCGTTTGCGACCGCGCCGGGTAGGAAAATATTTAATTCCTAATTTCTCGAGAAGCTGTATAGCTTCCTCTGGCAATGGGCGCGGCGGAGGCGGTTTGTGTGGGGGCGGCAACGGGAGCGGAGTCGAAAATGCCATGGCAAGGCGCTTGGATTCGGATCTGGACTTTGGGGCGGATGATTTTGATGTAGATGGCGAGCGTGATGACGACAAAGACGCAGAGCCCGCTTTGGAGTTTTTCCCAGCATTATCAACTGCGTTGTTGGTTCCAGTTCCAGCCCTGTTGCTGGTCTCATTGCCGTCCTGAGCCCCAGTATCAACCGAAAGGTCTTCCATTCCAGGAAGATCTGGCGAATCGAAAGTCAGGCTCCAGAGTTCGTGCTTAGTTGGAGGCGGCTTGTCCACCAGACTCGGCGGCGCAGTGAGGACGTCTCCAGCAACACTCTCCAGCACAACAATGACAGACTCCGCCAGTTTACGATCTTCATTAGTCACTGCTAATCGTAGAACATCAATACATAATTCTTCATTCGGCATGATATGCATTGTCTCAACATATCCATACCAGACCCATTTTGTGACGTCCAAACAGCCGTGCTGAGATGCCTGGATGAGAACATGCAGCAGCGTCGGTCGGGGAAAGAAGAACCCCATATCAGACAATTGATACAAGACTTGCAGCAAGCCCTCGAAATCGTGCCGATCGCAAATGGCGTGGACATAGATGGTCCATATCCAGGGTGGAATAGGGATTTGTTTCTGCTGTAGATTCTCCATCTCAACTGTCGCAAGCTCGAGCTGGCCTTCCCGGATCATGGCCACAACGTTAAAGTGGGCGTATTGTTCCGGGATCGTAATCCATTGCTCACGGAGTTTCTGAATGATGGCGGTACGAAGATAGGTGTCCGGATGGACTGCGAGAACCGTCAAGACTGCATAATATATAGCGGGTTCAATCAGCACGCCCTCCCGCTCCATTTCTTCCAGTATGATCTTGAGGTTTCCCACCGATCCAAGTTCAGGCAAGCAATTGGCAAGAATCAATGCTTCATAATGAGCAGCTGAAGGCTTAACTTTGCGGTCTTCAATCAGGATTTTCAGAATGTTTCGGATTGCGTGTGGGTGCGGATAATTTCGTGCAACCCATTTCAACTCGTCTTCCAGCGTTTCGGTAGACGCAATGCTCCGATCCAGGGGCTTCTGAGTGCGGCCTTTCTTGGATGGGACCTTGTAGTTGCGTCCACGTTGTTGAATTTCGCGAAGCAGCGGCGGGTAGCGTTTAGGTGGGAGGAGTCTTCTTAGGTATTGGCGGCCAGTGTCCTCAGAGCTCTGTCCTCCTTCCTCTGCCTTTTCCTTCTGTCCATCCGTCCACGGAACCTTAGTGTTGGATGTATTATTCCCCTGCGGCTCGTGAAGCGTTTGCGAACCTGACGATTTGGTCGGCTGACTGGTAAAGCCACCAGCTAACAAAGCATCATGACGGTCGGAAGACTGAGACGCTCGGCCCCCGTTCAACCCTGGCTTCCAGCTCCCCGGGGTAACTCGAGTAAGGGTTCGGCGCAGGGCCAATGCCTGGAGACTGTGTGTTAGGCCATGTTTAGCAAGAGACCTATGCATCAGCTACGCATAGCTGGTGCAGATCAGCGAGCGAGGTACTCTCTGCGCTTAGAATTAACAGCCTACTTGCTAGTCTCAGTATTTGTTCCCGCCGTTGAAGCTGCCAGCAAGAAGCAAAAAAAAGTTGATCGTTCCGAGTCGGTCGCGGTTCGCCCGGTTTGGAAAAGGGAGATGCCGCCTTGTAGTGTCGCTAAAGCAGCGCCTGAAGATTGACGATTTCGTTCTTGCCAGTGATTCATGTTCATCTAACCTCCAATTGCTTTCACCTCATCTATCAACGTCAACTCTAGCAGCATAGACAATCGTTACTCCGTCGTAGGTGATTGAAAAGGTAGGACTAATGTTCCAGACAAGAGACTGAAACAAATCGAAGTTGTGTTGCAGCCACGGGTTTTTAGACTGGAGGCGGCTGATGGAGTAAGACGTGGCCAGGCCGACTCGCCAGAGACCTACGCCCTGCATGCTCACGGCGGGCATATGTGAGACTTCTGGAACTGCAGGCAGTGCTTGCTGCCAGAGCCATCAAATTTCGCAGATAAAGGTGTGTCTCGCCGTCTGGCCCGTTTAAAACACGGTTGGCAGAGCTTTATATCAACCTCTGTCCACAAGAAAGGAGCAACAAGCTGCCCATCGGCCATGTCCGAGCTTGAATCTGGAAAATTGGGATTTGAAGAAATCCCTGGACAAACGGCGGCCTGATATATGAGGGTTGTAAGGTAGCAGAATGCCTGCCTAAAGCGGTGCTGAGAAAATGTCCTGGCCCGCTACTGAGCGAGGCCGCGAACTACAGCAACTTTCCTCGCCTGTTACGGTCCCACAGGAAGGCGAGCACGAACCTACGCCATTGGACGAGGAATCACATCCCCGCGAGGCATCATCACTCCCACCTCCGGATGGTGGCAGGGCAGCCTGGCGACTTCTTTTATCGTCCTTTGTCTTCGAGGCCTTGCTCTGGGGCTTTCCACTGTCATTTGGCGTCTTCCAAGACTATTACACGCAACTGGCTCAATTCAAAGATGACCCGTACGTCTCTGTTATCGGCACAGTCGCCACCGGTTTGACATACATGGCTGCTCCAGTCGTAATTCCTCTGACCAAGCGGTATGCAATATGGAGGCGTCGGATGGTATGGATCGGATGTAGGTTTTCGTCGCGTGCCGGTTGGCTTACCACTGTCAAGCAATAGTAGCGCTAATCGCACATACTGTACAGGGACCCTTTGCCTCATTGGGTTGATCGCCGGATCTTTCGCCACGACCCTCAATACACTTGTTCTCACACAGGGTGTCTTGTACGGTTTGGGCTTTACCATATCTGAATATCCGATCCTCTCCATGATCAATGAGTATTGGATCTCTCGACGGGGCATGGCTTACGGCTTCATATGCGCCTCCTCGGGCCTCTCAGGCGCGGGCTTTCCGTTCCTGATCAACCAACTACTCGCGCGATATGGCTATCAGACAACGCTTCGAAGCATAGCAATCGGACTGTTCGTCTTGACTGGCCCACTAATACCGAACTTCAAGGGGCGGCTACCCGAAAGCGAAAGCACTGCTCCCGGCAAGACAGACTGGTCATTCCTCAAGACAAGCTTGTTCTGGGTCTACAGTGCCAGTAACCTTGCAATGGGCTTGGCATACTTCTTTCCATCACTATATCTGCCCTCGTATGCCACAGCGCATGGAATGGGGTCGATGCGCGGTGCTCTCCTGCTCGCTGTCATGAGCATATCCCAGGTCCTGGGCCAGATGACCTTCGGGTACCTTTCAGATCGAAGACTCCCTCTCAGCATTCTTACCATCAGCTCCCCATTGGTCGCTGGCGTTGCGGCATACACCTGCTGGGGCCTGGCTCGCAGCATGTCTCTCCTCGCAGTTTTCGCTGTGATTTACGGCTCCTTTGGAGCTGGATACACCGCTCTCTGGGGTCGCATAGGCATGAAAATCAGCAGTGAGCCGACCGCCGCGTTTGCTGCATTCGGTCTGTTGAATTTCGGCAAGGGCGTCGGGAATGTGCTTGCTGGACCTATCGGGAGCACCCTGGTGAAACACGGTGCTGTCATTGTCGACCATTATGGCGCCGGGAAGTACGAGAACGTGGTACTGTTTGTGGGATCTGCAATGATGCTGAGCGCTGCCATCATTGCAATTCAAAACCTACAGAGTTCTAAGCTGACGAATTTGCTCCGACAATAAAACTTTGGACGAGCGAGAGAACATCTCCACTTCGACAGTGCCCCCTACGGACTGTGTAGCGCCACGGGTGGGAGACAGTTGAGCCATCGTGCCTCATCCACACGACCCAGCAGCAACCCCTTTTGCGCTGGGCAGTTGCGGCGCTACGGCCGTGAGCGAAGTCCAAGTTCCCTTGATTAACTCAAGCGTCCAGAAAGACATCAACCTTGCACAATCTAAAACCATGAGATACAGTTCTATCACTATCCTGGTAGGTGGAGGTATTTTATCTTCATGTGGTTTCGATGCTATGCCTTGCATGGTAATGGCTGGAGAACCTTACACCAACTCAACTCAACTACAGTGGGACCTCGCGTGTTTTTTGGGCCAAGAGGCTATTGCCATTGTCTTGGTCTGATCGACTATAATAGATCGTACAACGCTGTAACACGAGCCTGCCGCGAGAGGTTTCCTCGTGGACACAGTCCAAGATGGAGTTCTGGGTTCCAGGTACAGTATGATCCCCCACGTCTCGCCCTTCTGGTTCCATGTATATCTGCTTTGGATAATACTTACACTGGCAAGTGAGTCCAACAGTGACAGGTCCACAAAAACTGTTTACCTTTTTATTGTCCAAATAAAAATTAAGTCAACCACATGTCCCCAATCAGCAAAGAAAGTGCACTCTTCCAGGAATTTCTTTTCCACCGCCCACCTGCCTAGTAACCTGGGACTTGCTTGACACACCACAGAAGCAAACTGGGATCCTCAGATCATTGCCACGAGCATCGGCAAAAGCAATGGAACTTGTGGCTATTCACGCATCTGGAATAACTCGAAGAAATCTACATCAATCTGAATCCACGCCATTTTCGGCCGGCATTCCCGAATCGTCGTGTATGAGCGGTCGAGGTCCAGCACCTAAAGTCGTCATATACTGCCTGCATTCCTCTCTTCTGCTTTCGATAAAATCAGAGGTCAATACCTGCCCCAGCACTTCGTTTTGGCTGCCGAGTGTTCCAATGGTCTTTGCGAGGTCCTCGATGCAAGCAAATTTCCCATACCAGCAGTCGCGAATAACACGCTCCTTCATGTCGTTTGGGTCCAAATGGGGAAAATCCATATTCTGCAGTTTGTCGACGGTGATAGGGCCGTGCTCCTCCCCGAACCATTGATCATCGTACGGTTCATACCCCTTCACCATATAGTAGAAAACCGAACCGATGGCAAATTGCTCAGTGCGTGGACCTAAAAGACCAAAATAGCCTCGAAGGTCACCAGCTTCATCCCCTAATACTCTGCAATATGGTGCCGTCCCCACCTCAACATCCGTCCCAATGGCCTGAGTATTGTCAAAGTCGGCGAGCTTGAGGTGGTCTTCGGCATCAAGCAGGAGATTCGCCGGTCGAATATCAGCGTGCGCAAGTCCGAGAGATTCCAGCCAAGCTGCAGCCATTGCCAACTCTTTTGCCCATCGCAAGATTAAAGGCTCCGGTTCAGTTGTGCATGCCACGACTTGTCCCGTGGCTGGATTTCTGCTTTGTCGACTTCGAAGTCGCATCTCCAGATTCCCCCCTGAAAGCCGCTGCATGAAGTTCAGGTTGGGGACACGCATAAAGCTGTAGACGATATGGGGGCAGGGAGCATGGCGTTCAAGGATGTCGAAAATACGTTTCTCGTTCTCGAAACGCGGATCGCCATGTTCTATTGCGTACTTCAGAGCAATATGGTCAGATAGTTCGAAAACTAGCCCGAGATCACCCCATCCCAGAAGTTTGTAGATTTCTTGCAAGGGAAGGGATTGCATGTTCTGTGAATGATTTTGGGGATAGTCAAGGGCAACTCTTGCAGTGGTTTATTACCTAAGATATCTGGAGCGCTGCGTGGCACCTACTAGTGGGTGCCTGGTACGGAAGAGGAAAGGTGAGGTCTACTTACTTGCGCTAACAAGTGCCAAGACTATCTGATGCATCTTGTCAGCCACTGCAGTGCCCGCGATTCCCACAGAGACCGTTGCCAAGGCGCTAATCCCCGCAAGACTAAAAGTAGTACAAGTGGATTGCTGAAGGAAAGTACCTGCGATGAGGTAGGTCGCTCGTTGCGGTCAGGTATAAGTACCTAACGTAGTGGAACTTCAATCGTCCTCAGTACTGTAGGTACTGTACCGTGCGGTTTCTGTCGCTCTCTGCCTTGCCCATCGAATTGTTTACATCCAAGTCGATGGGCCGGTATTGGAATCAATTCCGATTCCTCCCCTCCTTATTCTCTTCAGCCGTTGGCCGCGCAGGTTCCTGTCTGCGACTGAGAAAGCACAGGCCGCAGTCATGTCCGACGCCGTTCATCCCCGTCCCTTATTACGTGCCTACGATCGCTCTGCCGGCGCCCCTACCATCGATCGTTGAGATCGAGGCCTCGACAGAAATTTTGAGGGAGCGGTCAACTGTAAAGGTTGTTGCGATTGGCTCGCACTATGTCGTCAAGTACGGGGAGACGCTCAACTTGGAGGAAGGCCGCATGATGGTGTTCATTGCCCAGCATACGCAGATCCCGGTTCCGCGGGTATATGCCCTATTCCGGGATGGCAAAGACAGGTCGTTCATTGTCATGGAACGAATCCATGGACAGACCTTGAAAGAAACCTGGCATACCTTCACTGATCACAAGAAGCAGCTGATTGTCACGCAACTAAGGCATTGTATAAGACAATTACGCAAAGTCGGATCGCCCGGGGGCTATTGTGGTCTCGACCAAAAACCTCTTCTTGACGACATCTTTTGGACTCCCGAACAAGACTGCAACGGCCCGTTTGACACGGAAGCGGATCTGAATGCTGCAATAGTCAGGAAATGTCGCACATCGGAGGCATTGAAGCACAAGGCGGAGTTTTATAACCTTGTTTTCCCGGAGGTCTTGGTCGGCCACCAACCAGTCCTGACACATGGGGATATTCAAAAGAAAAACATTATGATCCGCAGGGGGGACGAAACCCAAGTGGTCATTCTGGACTGGGAGGTTGCGGGCTGGTACCCGACCTACTGGGAATACGCGTCGACCATATTCGCTGCATGGTTCGAGGACGACTGGTATCGATGGATCCCTCAGTTCCTGGAGACGTTTCCAAACGAATACGCATGGTACGCTATGGTGGCTCAAGAGATTGGATAGAGTTCAATGGTGGAAAACGCCATCCAAGGCTTTTTTCCTTCGCAGGATCACTCTTAGCGTTCACGACGGAAGTATCCTCGGTTCTCCAGTTCGGTAAGGGCTTCCCGAACCCAATGCCGACAGTCTCTTTGAAAGCTGACACCCGCACGGTATTCATTCTGTGGCATGCGAATGGTTCGACAGACTTGGTCCACCTTTTGAAAGTCGGTTTGAGCGATCTTGCCCTGCACATACTTGTCATGGTATTGCTTGGAATTCTCAATGTTGTTGCGTTGCTTCATTTCGTACTGCCACCCTGGGCCGTGTCCCCCGATGATGTGGTACAGCCATCCTTTACCCGCTTTCTCCTCGATATAGATTCCTTCATGAAATATTGGTATTGATGTGTAAGAGACAATGTAGACGGTATACGTGGCCATTTTTGAGGAGGATTCGGAGAAGGAGGGAAAGTCAATTTGTGGATAACGTTGAGAATGGTAGAAACGCTGGGGGTCGATTCGATCATGAACGATGATTAGAGAGTAGGTAAGTGAGGCATGTCGTGTTTGTATGCAATCAGTCAACCCAACTTCTTACATGACTTGTGATGCAGTGCGTTGGCAGGTCCGCCTCTGCAGCGATGGGATCGTAGAAGGTGCGACCAATTCCTTGTACCGATTCATTAGACGCAGTTAACTTACTCACCGATTGGCTGGACGCCGTCCAATACCGTAGGAAGAATGTTTGGGACGTCGGGAGGTAGGTAGCAGGGTGTGAAGGATAACAGAAACCAATTCAAGTTCAAGTGCCAGTGTAGTAGTGGTGGTCCAAAGCTTCAAGCTTTTTTTTCCATCAAATATGATTACGGGAACAGTCCTCTCTCTTCACGGGAATATCGTCCACGGTTACTAACTGGGTTTCAACCAATCTTTTGCAGAAGAGAACTTTCTACCTAGGGATTGAATGGCAAGCCGTTGCGGTAACCTGCAATTCCGGTTGAAATGCTCTTCAAAAGTGAAAGACGGTTCGGGCGGCAATAATGTCTGAGCCATTGCGGAAACGATGTCATTATTGACTACAGTGTAGTACCTAGGTATCCAATGTAATATATAAAATGTACATACTTCCTGGTTCATTAACGGAAGGGTGCCTTGAATGAACAAGAGTTCGCTCGTTTTTCGGTAAACAGCTCAGGCTGGCCGCTAACAACCCCCATAACTTCGACCTGGCCCGACATCGACGTCGGACTGAGCAGATAAACACGACGAGGAAGGGAGAGCCTCGGCATAATGCGCTGCTTTCAGCCAAGTTGGGTAGCGATGGAACATAGGTAATGTGGTTAAGATAAGATGCATTTATATATACATAAAGTAGATAGTGCGCCGGCAAAACCATAACAATGACAAATCCCTACCTAAGGTTTAGGTACCTTGCATTGACATGACCTTCCTCCTGACCCGTAACCTATTACTCCAATCCCTTCCTGTCCTATTTACAATAACGCCGGGTAGCAAACAGAAAACGGGCCCCCTCCCCCTTTCGTGGCAGAACAAAAATCAAGGAATATGGTAGATGACAATCTCAGCAGAGAAGAACGGGTTCCGTACCTTGGAGCTTTGTACACTTGACTCCACCGTGCTGAATGTTTGCAGATTGCAGATCGCAGATCGTAGATCAATTCTCAATCCCGCGCATCTTTGGTAACGATAGTCGACCTGCCCGTCTCCAGACTCAGTCGCGGACTGCAGTCAATAATACTGCTTTCCGGGGTATCGTCCGTGTTGCTGGGCGTGTATCGAAATCCATCTACAACCGTCAAATCGCCCTCGAGTTCCTCTTCATAGCGAGGCGGGGGCGCCGCATACGAAGGCGGAAGATCCGAAAAATGACTGCTTCCGACGCCCGCGTCAAGCTCAGCCGAGTAAGACGGATAATGGGGCTGAGGATGCGGGTAGATGTTCAACCGAGCCCGGCCTTCCTCGACGCGAACCAGATCCCTGACGAGATCAGAGGCGTTTCGCAACGTCCGGATCTCATTCTGCATGACGTCTTCCAGTAGGCCTTCTTGCTCCAGGACCATCTGGCGCTTCTCTTCATAGTCGTTTGATGAACTATGTCGTCGGTATCGGTTCAACCAGGTCGTCCACCGGTGTTTGCACGCGGCTTTGCGGTACATTTTCCGGGTGCGCCGTTCTTCACGGCGTGCGGCCCGGTCGGCTTGGCGTCGGGGGTCGCGGTACCATGCGCTCTTGCGGATTAGGCTGAAACAAAGGCCTGATAGGAGAATGATTAGGGTGAGTGAGATGACTGAGATGCCGAGTTGGTATTCGAGCTTGTGGCCTCGTCCTCGATGTCCGAAAGGTGGTCGGATCCCCGGGTGTGGTCCGTGTCGGCCGAATGGAGGTGGAGGTGGAGGGGGGTGTCCTTGATGGTCAGGAGGAGGTGGTGGTCCTTGATGGTCCGGAGGAGGAGGAGGAGGAGGTGGCGGTCCTCCTTCATGATCTGGGGGAGGGTGAGGGAATCCTGGAGGCGGGGGAGGAGGAGGAGGTCCTTGATGGCCTGGAGGAGGAGGTGGTGGCCCTTTTTGATGATCCGGTGGAGGGTGCGGGAATCCTGGAGGCGGCGGTGGCGGCCGGAAGTGAGGTCCAGGAGGTGGATGAGGATGGTCTTTATCAAAGGGCGGCTGGGGGTGGTCTTTCATTGGAGGATGTGAATGCTCTCCTTTGTGTGGAGGAAATGGAGGTGGAGGACGAGGATGTTCTCCAGGTGGGTGTTTGGGTCGCTCCGAACCTTGATCGAATGGCGGCCTTTCACCATGAGGATAAGGTAATGATGCTGGTCCTTCTTTCAGAGGTCCTGGAGGGGGAACCGGCCCATCACCGTGCGTCTCTTTAGTGGTGTCTGCATCACCTGGATGTCCAAACTCTTTAACCGGCTCGTCCTGTGGACCATGATGGCTCATAGCCGGACCATCGCCTTCCTTCATGGCATCACAGAATTGCTGATCCACGCCGTCTGTACACCCCATTATCCGTTGTTTAGGGTGGGAGAACCGCAGACTGATGAGCTTTTTGATGGTCGGAAACTTGCTGACGGCAGTTCGCCAAAGGCATTTTAGGCTCGAACACTGCTGGAAGTCTTGCTTCAGCAAGGACATGATCTTGTGATGATTTTCTCGCAACTCCCCATGAAGTCGATCCATTTCCTCCTGGAGTCGTTCTAGTTTCGCAAATTCTATTTCTAATTGGGCCTCGACCGGAACGGCATCCGTCGGCATGGCTGGCACAACGGCCAAGGCTTGATCTTCTGGGAGGAGCCATTCGTCACAAATGTTCTGCGAGAAGATATCGTCGATGGGTCTGTCTTGGAGGCGCAGAATGGTAGGGCTTCCCATTTGCTTGAACGAGGTGGTGAAGCCAGAACCATCTTGGACATGACGTTGGCCGGCAATGTCGTCGAAGCGGACCGAGATAATCGAAGCTTTGCCTTTGAGACATGTTGCCTGCCACGAGGCATGGATCTCCTCCTCGGCCAGACCGTTGAGCGGTCTCGACTTGAATGTAATCTGGCCATTGGCAACATCTTCCCCTTGGGCAAGCGAAAGTTCATGGCCGTTTAGACGCGGGGAACGGCCGCTGCATTCTTCATCGGCGGCATCGATGTCGAGAGTGAGTTCCTTCACACGATGTCAATAGGCAGCAATGGAAACGGAGCCAGTAAAACCCACCAATCCATCGTTGGAGCCGATAAAACAGCCCGGGCAAGGGGCTTGGAAGTGGACAGAAATATGTTCAGCATCTGGATTGTGTTAGTGACCACCAAATCCAAATCTTAAGGCTGTCGCCATATGGGAGATTGTACCTGTTGTACCAGCAACAGTGGTGATATCCTTGGCAAGCGGATCGCCCGATGAAGGGCGTGGGCTGGGCAAGCCCGAAACAAGAGTGGAAAAGAGAACGGCGGCCTTGGCTAAAGAAGACTTCATGATGAAGTCTTAACTCATCAACTGAGTCAATAAGCCTGGAGAGTTGAATGCCGGATCGAAGCGAAGACGATAGTAGATAGATAGGTAGAATCGGTCTATCACTGAAGACGCGAGTGTGACATGTTTCGGCGCGGAAAATCAAGCACAACACCCCCGGGACACCTTACAAGGCCACCCACCAGCAGTCCTGTGTAAAGGAACTGTATAATGCTTGCGAGAATGGGAGCTGGAAATCAATGGAAGGATGAGAAAGAAGCGAAGGGGAAACAAACGCCTGGTTTTGGCTGGTGCCTGAAGGTTGAAGAGGGATGAGGCCCGGGGTGGGAGTAGAAGTAGTGAGGTAGTCCAGTAGTAGCTGTCGATTCCCAGTCTTCCCGTCTGTCACTCACCAACCGTTGTCGTCTTCGTATTTCTCGGTTGAGCCACGCGCTGCGCAGCCCCCGAGCTCGGATTCTTGCTACAAACAGGGACCCGAAAATCCGTCAAGCCGCGTCAGCAGATGCGCGGCCGACCGAACGAGACCAGACTAGTAGCCTGCTCCACAGACGGGCTCCAGATCATTGGATGGATCAAACAGCCTTGCACGTGATACGAATCATGTGATTTAGCTGTGATTACATAATATTCAGCCTGCTCAATCAATGCCAAGTATCAATTCTGCTTCACCGGCAACGACAATGACGACGGCGACCGAAGCCGATCTTCACCCACCGACAGCGAACTGGACACTGTCACTGGCACAGCACATCTAATAAATTGCTACAAGCTATCATCTCTATCATCGTTAAGAAGGGGTATTATCTAGGACAAAATACGAATCATCGGACCCGTCCCTGTTCCGCGTGCTATATTGCACTTCGACTTCGATTGCCGAATGAGCTACACCAAAAAAATCAGCACTTGCATCACATAAAACGCCAATATGGTGAGTCTTAGCTTCTATGTCGCGCGCAACAGAGTACAGTCTAATCACATGATCTCCAGCTTCCATTAGGCCTGCTCACAGCGGCCCAAGGCCACCCCATGCTTGTTGAGCTCAAGAATGGCGAAACGCTCAATGGCCATCTCGTCAACTGTGACACTTGGATGAATTTGACGCTCAAGGAGGTTGTCCAGACAAGTCCGGAAGGGGACCGGTTTTGGAGACTGCCTGAGGCATACGTGAGAGGGAACAATGTGAGTGACTACCCTTGGCAGTGTCCACATTTATCCTCCAGTCTCTCGGCGCCTAAGATCTGGAGTTACTCCTACTAATGTGACCCTTGTTTCCTCTTTCCACCGCTAATATGATTCCGCCAGATCAAATATTTAAGAGTACCTGAGGAGATTATAGAGCTCGCGCGGGAGTCCCAACAACACCAAAGCCAACAAGGAGGCCATGGCCACGGCCCGCGCGGCAGGGGTGGGCAAGGTCACCGCGGCGACCAAGGAGGCCGGGGAGACAGAGGGCGTGGTCAAGCGAGAGGTGGTCGTGGTGGCGGTCGTGGTAGAGGCGGCAGAGGGCAGAGTTGACGCTGATGGCACTAAATGCTACTTGACTTTCCCAGTGTTGTACAACACGTTCTCAAGCGAGCGAATCTGATCGTTCATGGAGCCGGAACTCAAACAGGCATCCTCATTGTTAGAGCCAGCCGATTATTATCTGAAGCTACCTGGCTTTTTCTCGTGCCAACCTTCTTTTTAGCTGGCTTCTGTGACCCATGGTCAAATCGTACAAGAAGAAGAAAAGAAAACGGGCTCTGCGCCTGCCGATGATGGGTTCAAAAACGTCCCGGCTGCGGTCCATATCTGGGAAACCGGAAAGAAAAAGTTGCTTTGCCGGACGGGGTTCATCACATGGTAGGATGTCTCAAGACTCCACAGCTATGCACGCCTAACATCCGTGCTGGTACCTCGACCACTCCACAGAACAACAATGAATCGAAAAAGAAAAAACTTTCGTGGTGCTCGTTTGCCATTCCTTATCTTTTGGCGAATTCGACCGCAAGACATTGTAGAACCTGTCACTGTTAGCATGGTTACTAGTAAGAAAATGGTGGTGGCTGTGTACCTTGTCCGACACTATTCCCTGATTGTAGAGGTACTTCCCCAAACCTTTGACCACCTCCACCTGTTCTTCAGGGGTCAGGCCCACAATCGCAGTCTCGATGACTGCGCCAACGCTCGTCCGGTATACCGCGATAAAACTCTGGTAGTACATGTAGGAAAAGAGACCCATGATAAATTGGCAATCCATGCGATCAGTCATGCCTCCATGTCCGGGGATACTGTCGCCAAAATCCTTGATCTTGAACGTCCTCTTCAGTCCTGAAGCGAAGAAACCTCCAAATGGAGCAATCAGGGAAGCGAAGGTTGCGAAAATAAGAATGTGGAACTGCATCGGCTCGATCCAGAGCGTGTAGTCCAGCCCAGTCCATTCGGGGAGATGGTAAGGCTGAGCCACAAAGACTGGGTTAGGGGTGCATTCCAGTCCAGTGAAGAAATTGGCGCCCAGATCATTGACCGGGCAAATGAAGTACTTGTAGCGCATAAGTAGGTTCGTGAGAGCAAACCCGAAGATGAGCGTGCAAATCCATGCACCCACGAATCCTTCCACCGTCTTCTTGGGAGAGATCTTGATAAGTTGTGTGCGACCAAACGTGATGCCGCAGATGTAAGCGAAAATATCGTTGGTGATCACCAGAGAAACCGGCAGGAAGAACCAGATCATGCCTTCGAAAACATTGTTCATCATGAAGTGCGCTTGGACGACAATGAGGTAAAGTGCCATGTGAGTCCACGCAAACTGAGTAAACTGGAACTTGTAGTGGCCCTTCTTCAACGATGCGACGAAGAAAACAAAACCTACAGCAGAGTTAGCAACCGTTTTTCACTGCTGTTGATGTGTACGTACCGAAGATATACATCATGAAACTGATGAAGCGATGATGGGTCGCAAAGGGTAGGAGGACTCGGTCAACCAAAAGTACATGCTTAAAGTAGTAGATGACGCTCTCGCCGTACAAAAAGTACATCGTGATCGCAAGGAAGTACCAGTTCAAGGACCGTGTGAGTGGAAGATTCTTCTGCTTCGTCGGGACTTGGGCAATCGCTATCACCTCTTTGAACGAAATGATCTGAACTGCTGTGATGATCATGAGGACATAAACATGTCCAGCAAACATGGCACCGAAAAATCCACTGATCATCACGATAGTCCAAATTGTCCGAGTTATAAAGGTCGCCTTTTTCTTTTCATAGTCCGACGCCTCGGCTGGCTTTTCTCCCTTGACGAGTGATCCATTGCGATTGGAATTGTTGTCGCCTTCTTTTAGGGGACTCGGAGGTTCGGAAGTACTTTCGCTTGCTGTAGAAAGACTCTGGCGTCGGTGATCTTGGCCATTGCCGTTCCCACGGTGTTGGAATTTGACTGATCTTTGCTTGGGCATTGTGACGAAGCGTAGGGGACAAGGCTTCCAGGATAGGAGGCCTACGGAGGCCGAAGTGAGATTTGGCTGTATATTCTATCGCAGACTGCGACGAGAGGGGACGTCTTGACACGTGCTGCCTAGCCAGTGTGTTGTCTCCAATGGCGGAAATTGGCTCTCGGCAGGATGATCGCTGGCAGTCCGCAGGACTGGAACCGCTTGCCCTTGTGTGACGCGCTGCTTTGGTCAATCGTATATCCACGGATGACAGAGGCAGGTTAAAGCAATCGTCGAGACAATATCGCGGTTGACGTCTTGCTGCCAAAGAGGAACAAAATCTACCGCTGTTAAGAGGAGCCGTAAACCGGGCAGTGGAGCGAACCGCAGCGCGGCTCCCAAGTTTTGCGTCATTCTAGGTGAGGTGCACAATAATTGTGCTTGGATTACAAGGGCAGGGCACCTACTATGTACTACCACAGCCACCAGGAAGCCGGATTTACCATTTATCCGCAGAACAATATCATCACGTGTGCCCTTATCATATTATGTAATCTGCGCTAGGGTCCCAATCCGCAGACATAATACAGCGGGACATTTGCAGAGCGATATAGACTCTGGCGACCATCAACACAAACATCACCACACCACCACCCTTGGCCTTCACGACGAAGCGCGATAAGACGCGTGTTACGGCTGCATGTTACTGTGGGCTGCTGCACCAGGCCCGTAACGTCTCATGCAGCGACATAGACATCCTCAAGAGGCCATATTCTGCCTTCCCCATGGAGGTCAAACATGAATGGCATGGACGACAACGAAGACGAAACAGATTTGTTCGACGATGACTTTGATAATCTGTCAGAATCCGCTCTCCGGGAACTTGAGCACCATGCTCTTATCTCAACTCAGCAAGCCTCTGCCTTATTGCGTGCCCAAAATACCACGGACCCGGTGCCTAAGGACATTTCCTTGCCCAACAATCAATTTCAAGCACAACCACCATTGAATGCCAAAGCGCAACCGAGACAACCCTTCACTCATCGGCATCTTACCGAACCACAATCTGAAGATGAGAGTTTCGACCTGGTCGGCGAGGAAGGCGTGTCGACCCCGGTTGACGAGTCTGGAGCGTATTCTTTACGTCGACTACAACCCAATGAGTCGGTTCAGCGAGGGCAATTCGGCCAGCAACATCCGGCTCAGGGATACAACGGGCTCCCCCACAGAGGAATGAACAGGCCACAGGGGCAGAGTCAACCAGGGACACATCAGGAATCTCGAGGAGATGGCCGTTATGGCGGGGTTCGACCACGACAAGACGCGATGCTTCTTGACAGGCCTTCCGGGCCCTCGCAAGAGGCTACTGGTTTAATGCAGCAAGGACATCGAGGGGACAACTCTCGCACGATGGAAGACCTCTTGCGAGAGCGCGAAGAACTCAGCCGGGAACTTCAAGCAACAAAGGATACCGTTCTGATGCAGAAAGGCGAGATATCAATCATAAGGACAAACCTTGAGAAAGAGAGCAAGGTCTTCGAACGACAGCTGGCTGCTCTCAAAAAGACAATGGCAGAGGAGTCTGCCAAACAGAAAGCTGCTTTGCAGGCAATGATGGAAAAGAACAACACCCTTACTACCAGCTACAAATTTCTGCAGCAGGAACATGACCAGGAGCTTCAAAATCTCCAAGCCTTGCAACAACGGCTGAGAGACAGACAACAATCCGGGAACGAGGACAGCCATACGACAACACCGAAGCGCGGTTTCGTCGGCTCTCTTCGTGATGGCTTCGACAATGATGATGTGATGGTCGTTTCCCCATCAAAGTCTGGTCGACGCTCGAAACCCGGAACTCCTCCTGCTGGCAATAAGAGAAAGCGGAAGGCCGATGTCACGAGTCCGGTTAAGCCACTGGTGCTTCGAGCCTCGACCACCAACCCCGGCCAGATGCTACCGCCACCGCAAGAAGAGTTTGTGCATGCCGAGGAGCAGCCCGTCACCATTATCCGAACGGACAAGCAGGCTGAACGGGACCTACGCTTTTTGCAGGACATTCTGGAATACCGTGTCAAAGGATCCGGGGAGACGTTGGTCGAAGCACTTGTTGGGTTCAAACTGCCAAGTACTCCGACAAAGACGTTTTCAGCTGTGCTGCTCGAAGGCACCGCTCGGGTTAAGGGTCATAATATCCTGCGGGATATCCTACAGATTTTCACCGATCTCTGGTCGAAATCATTGAAGGAGCAGTACTATACGCCCATTGCCCTGCTCGTTGAGGTTGTAAATCACATTATCGATCTCGACATGACCATTGTTGATGCCGACACAGTCTCCTCTCTTGCCCTTGTGCTTCAGGACTCGGTTGGCATCAATGCCAACACGCGTTTCAAACATTCTCCCGTCAACCACGCAACCTTCGGAACGGTGCGCGAGACACCTCAGGCGCTCCTCAACCATCAGGTCAATGGGACAGATTGTCTAGAACTGCTACTCACTGTGGCATACGCCGTCTCCGATGATTCCCAGCTGATTTCCTTGTTCTGGCGTGTGATGAACCCGGAATTTGTTCTGATGATGCTCAACGTCTGGCAACCTATTGCGGACATCACACTTATGCTGCGATTGCTCGCCACGAGCACCTTTGCGGAAACGTTCGGCAGCATATGCGTCGATGACCAGCAGAAGAAGATCGAAGACTATGTGTTGAACCGAATCTGCTATCTGCTCTGGGAAACGCCCAAGGTGGACGAAGGACTGCCTCCCAACACCACCGAGGAACTATGCCAACTAAGGCTCGAGGTCATGGATTTGCTGATCCGAATCGCCATCACATCGTCTCCTCATCCTCACCAAGACCAGTCCCACCACGGCAGCAGACTGATTGCGCATCATCAGAGTGCGATTGGCCGCATCGTTCGCAGCTTATATGATGAGGTCTCTGCCATGTACGAGCTCACTTCTTCGCATGCTCTTCACGCAGAGATTGTGAACAAAGGTGTGCACTTGCTGTATCATGTCCTCCAGCTGCATGGACAGGAGATCAATCTCCAGGACAAACTGTCGGTGATCAATGGTGGCGTGCACAAGCATTGCGTCGTGCTCACCAGGCTTGCTTTTTCCGAGGGCTTCTATGTCGACCGCTTGATTCGCGATGAGACCGTCGCTATGGCTACCAGTATGCTCGAGGACAGTGTCACGCCCGACGAGGCGGATGAGTTGATTGAGGCCTTTCCTGGCTTCAAAGGCCGCGGCGAAAGTGTCGTGGCTGACTGAGGGGCCGTTCCGCTGTATCATCCTACCATTGACGGCCTTGCGATCTGCCCTCGTTCAAGCGGGAAAGAATGACGGTTAGCAGGGGCAGTTAGTCAACGCGGCAGATGTCAAGGTGTCTGGTCTGGATTGAGTTGGATCGACGTGTCATGAAGCTAAGAATCGAAATGAACAACTTTGTAACTTTAATACAATGTATGTCTCGCGGCTAAGCTGCTAGCTGGGGGTTTTGCTTTTCCCCTGTCCATGATCCCTGGGTCACCACCCGTATGTTGATTCTGATTTCGAGCTTCGCCTGGATATCCTACTATCGTTCAATGTTTGGACGGGCCGGGCCGCTTTTGCACGTTCAAGTTATCAGGGACATCTAGATCCATTTCCCACGGGCATCCCCCATTCATAGAAATCTCCGTTTGTTTGACCCTGCTCCCTGGCATTCCCCTTCCTCCCCTTCATTCGGTCCGAAGATGCATCCTGTCGCGTCCAATTCAGTCAGTTCGGGGTTTCAAGTTTGTGCAGTTCAAGCTGTGCAGGGTTATGGTATACGACCATCAGAGGTCAGAGGCCCCCATCCTATTTCTCCGTATCAGCATGTAACTATATGCGGCCTGCCCATGATTAGGACATGGTCCTTGGTGGATCAAATAGCTGATTAGTTCTCTCCCTTCTGGATGTATGGCAATTGCAATGTTTCTATTGCGAGTTCATACCTGACGGTAGTGCTAGGAAACATTTCTCACATAACCGCTAGATCCATCATCTCTCATTGGTCATCTCATCATCATAACGTCAGTTTAATAGATCCGATATTGTAGGATCTATGCATAGCAGCGACATTCCATGATCATACCCCAGCTTGAGTGTTCTCATGGATGGGATTGTCGAAAACCCGAAACCCGAGAGAATAAATCGAGAGAGTAAATCGAGAGAGTAAATCGAGAGAGTAAATCGCCTTTCCATCTTCTTTCCCAGGTATACCCTATCCTTCTGTGACTCCTCAACTCCACTGAATCTTTCCTCCTCAATCTTTCACGAGAAAGAGCACCAAAAACGTAACTCGTCAGCGATGTTCCTATTTCCGGTGAAAACGTACGCGACATTCCTCCTCATATACCTTGAACTGCTCCATCTTCACCTGTACGAAGTTCTCCATTTCCGAACGCATTTCGATTTCCAGGGCGGCGACTTTGTCATCATCATCATGCTGTCGCAGGGCAGTCCAATAGACCACGTCCAAGTCGAAACTCTTTCTCATCGCATAGTTGAACCAGAACCGGCCCGTGTCCCAGGATTCACGCATCATAGCAGCAAGGCTCAGTCCTGATTCCTTTGGCTGCTGCTGCTGCACATTTGCTGGCGCTGCTTCACCATCACCATTGCAATTGCACCTTTCTTCGAGTTCAATCTGCTCCAGTGCTCGTAGAAACTGCTCCATTCTAGGCTTATAGAGAGACACAAATTCTTGCGGGGCGCAACGATCAAACCACACCTCCGGCCCGGACAATAGCAGCCACCACGGCGGATCGTAAGCAAACTGGGCCGGCATGGCGTTGGTGAACTCGAAATCAAAAACAGCCGTAATCCGGTAGGTTTCCGGGTCGACAAGCATGTTCGAAGGTCTCAGGTCGTCGCAGAATGGGATGAACGGACCGGCATCATCGTCGACACAATATTTTGGGATCAAGTCGAGCATTCGATGGCGGGCTATGAACCTTCCTCGAGCGATTTCCGGGCTGTCGGCCACGTTGCGCTGCGTCCATAGATGGGTCAAGTGCTCTTTAGCGACTGACTTGAAATAGTCGCTTGTGCGGTCGAATGGCTCTGTGGGAAACTGGTCTTCAGGGAAACGAGTAACGGTAGCTAATTCGTTCATGTTGTAGGTGAGAGGTCTTGCCGCCACATGCCAGGTATTGGAATTGTTATCCTTCGAGATGGCGCCAATCTGAGAGAATCGAAGTTGAGAAAGTTGGAGCATGTACCTTGCAATCTGACGGTAGATTTTGTCCAACAGTTCATTGTCGATATTCGGGTCGAGAACCAACTCTGGTGCAGCAGGCTGGACCAAGATGGTTGACAAATGTATTCCTTCTATGAAATCCATCATTATGAATGGTCCGAGTTGGTGTGGGCTTTCATTTGTGAGCCCCCAGCTGTGTACATGAGGCACAGGAATGGTAGTATTCTGCCTTAAGTACTCCATGACGCGGACCTCGTTTGTCACTTTCTCGTCTCGGAAAGTGGTGTGACCAGGCTTAGGGAACCGAATGATCACGTCTTGTCCATCGTTGAAGCTGACGCGGAAGCTGAAATTGAATGAGCCGTTGAGAAATTCGACATAGCTGCCCGTTCCTCCTCCTGGCCGGCAACGACCAGCAAACTCGACCAAGTCTTTCTTTGCGTTAAATACTCTTACTAACCATGCCCGATACTCATCATCACCGTCAGTCTCTTCCAGCTCGTCAAAGTAGGTTTTGAAGGGAGATGTCTTCGTCTCAACCATGCTGCATCCTGAGACGAACCCATAGAATGGGAAGTTCGGCGCACTTGAGGGAAGTCTACGATATGGGATGTCGTTTCCTCACAGCAAGGGAGAGAGGGATTCGAGATCGCCTAAGATGGGGCAGGGGTCGGGCCGAGCGAGGATCCCAGACCACACCTCATAATAACTTTAACGACACTCCAGCCTTCGTAGCACCTAAGATTTGACACGTCACCCTTGCATGATGATGAGTGCATTGGCCTAGGGCCGTGACATGAAAGGATCAGTGAGGCTGTACAGGCTGGTAACTCGAGTGGGCGGGTACGTGTCTGCAAGGAGGTGCCAATCACGCGGGAAACCATTCAAGCGACAAGAACTGCAGAGCGACCAAGATCCGGTCCGTGGTGGATGGGTTAGCAATCAGTTTCTGGGTAGGCTCGCGGTGCATATACCACTGCTTCCAACGGCGCTGAAGGTCCAGGCCTTGGGAACAATGCTGTGTGTTCGTGTCACGGTACTGCGTTGATGATTGGCATCCGGTGTTGCTGCCGCGGAACCAGAGAAACTAGCCGAAGCGCTGGGGCGTCCACTAGCCTATCCGGGAGCATGAGCGAGATGCATACTAGTACTGCACCGCTTTTTAGGCGTAGACAGCCGAAGGTCGACGAGGCAATCTGTTGGACCGCATAAGGTACAACGCCGATGAGCTGCTTCGAACGTATAAAGATCTATCCGGGGATTATGGGTCACTTTTCATCGAATTTGTTGAGGACGCACAGCTAATGTCGTTCACGCAGCATACCTGGGAAGAGACCGACTCCCATATATGGCTCGTCGCAAGCACCGCTCTCCCGTCGAGAACCATATAATAGCATGGAAATGGGCGAATAAGGTACGGCAGGATTCTGGCCTGATTCCGTAATGGAAACTCCAAGCTCTGCGTATTTCCTCGTCAAACTCATCCAACGTGCGGACGAGTTGGTTCTGGCGTACAACGGAGATGCGTGCCACTAAGGCGGCCATAATTGGGTTCAAGGCTGCTCGTGGAGCAGCCTACTTGCCACGGACACCTATCGCTAACAGCTTGCTTCAGTTGCTTGGCCGAACGGGCCGCAGGGCGAGCAGGGCGACGTTGACAAACCAGAAGCCGACAATTCCAGGCTGTGCTAGATGCAGTCGTGTCCTTAGGCACGCTTCCCAGCAATAATTCCGGCCAGGCAAAAGACACTAGTACCGGATTGCTTGATTGACAGTCGACGGTACCATCAGGGGCGTTTCAATCCGGGATTTTGGCCAGATTCAAGGGGAAAGGACTTCGAAGTGTACAGGTCTTAGTACGACGATGGTTGTTGATAATGATACCAGCAGAGTTCCGGTCGCCCAGCTGAGGGCAGCTCTCAGCAGCAGAGACGCATCAAGCGATTATCTGATACTGTCGTGGTTGTCGGGACTGCGGAATACCTTTCGGCGCACAACAGTGAGTGTCCGCCAGAGGTCTCACTTCATATCCCCAAAACTTGAGGGCAACGATCAGGGTCTGCAAGCCGTCGCAATGCAAGCTGGCCATATCGTATAGCATGTGAGTACACGTACACGTCTCGGCGTACTCAATCGAAGAATTGGTGCATCTCCCCAAAACGTAGGGAAACGGTCATTGTGATGCGGTATTCGGAAAAGACCTTACTTTCGAGGCTGTGGTCGCTCCGAGAAGTTGTGATCGATCGGGAATATCTTCAGACTGACAAAGTCAAGATTGCGAGCTGGCCGCCAACGCCAGGTTATGAGGGTGACGAGCAAGTATAGAGTTGAATCTCTATAGCCCAGAGGACGTCTATGATACGGAATAACTTACCTTGACCTAGAAGAAGGTCCTGCTATTAAGTGTCCTGCAGCAAGCGGACGGGCTGGGGTGCTGTCATGCGCGAGGCCAGTGTTCTCACCACGTCCAAGTCCCCACAATGCTCAATCGATACTGAGCTCGTCTCATCGCAATCGACATCAGTTGGACGAAACCTGCAAGCAGAAAGGGATGTTACCTGGCGGCACCGCAGTTGCAGTTTACAAGGACGTGCCTGCGGGTGCTGATCTGGCAGACCACACGGAAAGGAACCATGATCCAGCTATACATCCTTGGCACCTCTGCAATAAAAGTTGACGAGAGTCGGTCTTGCAGATGAAGAGGAAGGGGAAAGATCAATCAAAAACACCACCACTACTACCAGGAAGACAAAATAGAGTGCTTCGGAAGAAGCGGGTGTGCCTCAGCGTCAGTAAAGCGGCGGGAGAGTAGCCTCAAATCAAGAAAGGGCGGCAGGATTTTGGAGACCATGTTCATCTGCTGGAATCATCTGCCGGACTTGGACTGATTGACCAGGCGAGATCTGAGCGATATCTACAGCTGTACAATATGTACCTACTAGTCCTAGTAAGCGACGCTTTGCATGCTCCGAGATTGTCGGTCCGGAGTAGCCGCGGAGCAGCCCATGCGGTCGGAGACTTGAAGTTGGACAACAAACAGATCGTCACTGCAATCCAATGCTGAAAGCCGGACATTCAATGGAATTTATATATACTATATTAAGCCCCATGCGCTTCTGAAGCAGATGGCTTCGAGTTCAAGCTGCAAGCGGACGAGAGGTGCACTTCCGATACTACGGACCGAAAGTTAACAGTCCTTTCATCGCTAGCGGAGCCTGATGCGTACCTATGCTGCCCTACGGACGGCCAAAACACAAGTGTCTCGAGTCCGTCGTCCACCGCGGGCCACAACTTGAACGCCCAGCAACTGGAGGTTGGGGGAAGGGCCTATGGTGGCTATGCCGGGCCCCTCTTCTCCTGTCCTCTCCACCAAGACCGATGGAACTAGGGCCCGAGACAGCGCAAAGAGGCAAAGAGACACCGCACATTTTTATGTCGTCGGTCTTGGTTCCGTTTCCGCTGACACCACTTTCCGCTCTAGCTTGGGAACCAACATCATCACTACTGAAAAAGGGGTCCCCCAAGTTCACCGCGAAGTGAAAATGCTGTGGCTGTTAGGCTTACACTTCTTGAGGGCTTGGGCTTAGGCTTCGGCCCCCGAGCTGTCTTAGCGAGCGAGTTAGCGACCCGAGCGACTCGATTCATCCACCCGTTGGGGGCAGCCAGCCCCAAAAGGGCCAGTGTGATAAGCGGGCAATATTATGACCGTGTACTACTCTCCTAGGCCGAGGGGGCTCACCCCTTCCCCTGGACGCCTCTTCCCCCTAGCGTCTTACCGTGATCTTTAGCTTGCGGCTGATGCGTATCAAAAAATAGAAATGGACACCAAATCAAAAAGCCTGTGGCCCGCCTCCCCTCCCCTCCAATCCACTTGCGCTCCAACCCAATCCAATGCCATTTCATCAATAAAGCAATAATATCAAACACAAGACCGCACCTATTTTCTTTCTTCGCAGCCGGTCCTATCCTCGATCTACTATACCATCTACTACAGCTATTTATTTCCCCTGACACTTTGGGAATCGATTCCTCTGCAAAGGCATACATATATCCTCTATACTCTCCCTCCGGACACCAACTCCCACACATCCCAACAAAAACACAATGTCTGCCACGAGAGTCGCCAATGGCACCGGCGCTGTGCCCAGCTACCTGCTCACCGGCAAGGTCGCTATTGTGACTGGATCCGGTACGTTTAAACAAGAGAAGACAGAACACATCTGAGTTCAACAATATACATTGGGAGAAGATCGATTTCCAATGGAAAAATGCCCGAGCCCATTGGAAATCCGAACACCCCTGAATCCCACACTTCATATTGTCAAATGTCCTGCAAAAAGCACATATCATTTACACAGACAATACACACTACACCAGATTCCCGAGAACCTTGGATACCCTGCCCAATGCCCCACCAGTTTATGACCAAAGTCTCTGCACTCACCGCCTATTCCCACCCATTGAACCCAAGAAACATCCAAAACTAACAACATTCCACATCTTCCAGGACGAGGAATGGGCCGCGAAACCGCCCTCGAACTCGCCCGCCGCGGCGCCGACGTGGTCGTCAACTACGCCAACAGCTCCAAAGCCGCGGACGAGCTCGTAACCGAAATCAAAGCCCTGGGCCGCGACTCGATCGCCGTCAAGGCCAACGTGTCGAACGTATCGGAGATCATCGAGCTGTTCGCCCAGGCCAAGAAACACTTCGGCAAGATTGACATTGTGGTGTCCAATTCTGGCGTTGTATCATTCGGCCACTTGAAGGACGTGACCGAGGAGGAATACGACCGAGTATTCAACATCAACACCCGGGGACAATTCTTTGTCGCGCGCGAGGCCTACAAGAACCTAGAAGTGGGCGGCCGCATCATCCTGATGGGCTCGATCACGGGTCAGGCCAAGGGCGTGCCTAAACACACCGTCTACTCGGGCTCCAAGGGCACGATCGAGACGTTCGTCCGCTGCATGGCCATCGACTGCGGTGACAAGAAAATCACCGTCAACGCCGTCGCCCCCGGCGGTATCAAGACGGACATGTACCATGCCGTCTGCCGCGAGTATATCCCCAACGGGGCCAACTTGACTGACGACCAGGTCGACGAGTATGCCGCCACCTGGTCCCCGCTGCACCGTGTCGGCCAGCCCATCGATGTCGCCCGCGTCACTGCCTTCCTGGCTTCCCAGGATGGCGAGTGGGTCAATGGCAAGATCATCGGTGTCGATGGTGCTGCTTGCATGTAAAGGAAAGAAAAAGGGTGTTCGATTCCAATTGGAAAAATCAACTTTTGTGTCAGGGGAAAGATAGATAGATCAAAAGGATTGGATGTACCTTGGCATCTATTCTAATATCTCGGCTTGGATGCTCGCCCTGGATCTCCATCTGACTCGTGACACGTACACGTAGACATCGACATACTTTCTCCTCCTTTTCTTTTCTCCCTCTCACAAACGGACCGGGGCTTAGGAACTAGAAGAATATGTTTGCTTGTGTTTTTCCAGCCAGGCACGCCCTATCAACATGCGGCATCTCTAGGCTAAATACGGCTAACGATGCCACCAAAGCCGAATCCTCGACGCTCAGAAGGCAGTGACATCCGCCAGAGTAGTCACCTCGACTATATCTGGAGATATTTCTCAATGGCCTCCGCAAACATGAGGCATGTCCAAGCGAGGTCATAATCGTCATGCGGTCTATCCCAGACGCCGAAGAAAGGCACACATAAACCCGCGTAAGACATCTTTTCACTTTTGAATCTGCACAAAACCGGCAGACTGCGACGTCATCAAGACCCAATTCATCGGCCCAGGTCCAAAGGCAATGAGACCCGGAGCAAAAGCATCGACGAGCAAGGAAGCAGCTTAAACTTGACCCATGGAAACCATCTTCTTCCGCAGGTAGTTCTTGTACTCGCCGATTGAGCCGTCCCATCGTCGCACAGTCTTGTTCTCGCAGACCATGATGTCCTTTGCGATCTTGTCAAGCAATCTGAAACAACACGTTAGTCTCCATGGAATCAAAAAAATCATATGAGGTTAGATAAACTTACCTGAAATCGTGGGAAACCACAACCACACCACCAGAAAAGGCATTGATGGCATCGGCCAGGGAGTCGATGGTGGGGATATCAAGACCGTTGGTAGGCTCATCCAGCAACAGCATGTTGGGAGCCTCGATTGCCAAAAGAGCAAACACCACTCGGGATCGTTGACCTTCGGACAAGGTTCCCATCAAGGCGGTCTGTGCATCACCGGAAAGACCATATCGGCCAAGTTGCTGTCTCCAATATTGGTAGTCCTGCGAGGTGGAAGCATACTTGTCACGGACGAAGTCGAGAGCCGATTTGGTCAAGTCGAGTTGCTCGGCCGAGTGCTGCGAATACAGGCCAAGCTTGAGATGAGTGTGTCGGCTGACCACACCGCTCGTTGGGCTCAGTTTACCTGTCATCAAGCGGAGCAAGGTCGATTTGCCCACACCGTTGGGACCGACCAGAGCCATTCTGCTGTCCATGTCGACACCCAAGTCAAGGTTTTCGTATAGGTTGTCCTCTGGTTTGCCCGAGTAGCTGAAGGTGACATTGTCAAAGGACAAAACTGGGGGAGGCAATTTCTCCACATCGGCGAAGCGGAAAGTGAAGACACGATCCGGCACAACGGGTTGAATGAACCCATCGGCCTCCATCTTGTCCAAGATCTTCTGTCTCGACTTGGCCTGTCGGACCAAGTTGGCATATGTACCAGCGGAAGCGATGAATTTCTTGATATGGGCAATTTCTTCTTGCTGCTTGAGGTACGCCTTTTGCTGGTTGGTCTCCTGTTCGCTCCGAGTCTTGGCGTAAGAATCGTAGTTACCACCGTAGTAGATGAGTTTCTTGTCTCTCATATCGATCATGTTGGTACAGACGCCGTTCAAGAAATCCATCGAGTGCGAGACGAGGATCAAAGTCTTGTCCCATTTCTTCAGGTACTCTTCCAACCACACGCATGCTTCAAGATCCAAATGGGCAGTTGGGTCATCGAGCAGAAGCAAGGACGGCTTGACGAAGAGTGCTCGGCCAAGTGCCACACGCATTCTCCAGCCACCAGACATGTCCTTGGTTTTCTTGTGGATGGTCTTCTTGTTGAATCCCAAACCTGTCAGGATGAGGGAGGCTCGGACTTCGAAAGTGCTGGGATCCATGGCCTCAGAGCGCTGATGTAGTTAGCACATTATGTCCACGATAGCGACGGATGTGATCTTACCTCGTAAATGTCCATCAAGGCTGGACTCTCCGGGCCTTCCTTCTCCAAGATTTCTTCCGCCAGATCGTCCAATCTCTGTACCTCCTTTTGTGCCTCAGTAACGACCCACTCAAGGGCGCCCATATCGGTAGGGGGAGCACCCTCATTCAACAAGTAAATGTCAACGTGCTCTGGGAAAGGATACTCTCGCTTGGCGATGGCTTTCAAGAGAGTCGATTTGCCGCAGCCGTTCTCGCCGAGCAAACCGTATCTCCGACCAAAGTTGACTTCGAGCGTGGAGTCCTGGATGAGAACCTTGCCGTGGAACACCAGCGAGCAAGATGTGATCTTGACGTCTCGACTGGCTTCCTGCGAGGCCAGCACACCAGTTGTGACTCTGTCGGATAAGCCGTGCTTGTCCATTTGTTCGGTCAATTTCTTGACCTTGTCCATCTTATCGGCGGTCGTGGCCGGGACGTCTTCTTCATCTTCATCCAGCATGGGAGGACCATCGTCGCCAGCGACGGAGGAGGCTTTCGAGCCATTGGTCGATGCATTCTTGGAGGATAGTTTGGAGGCAGCCGTCTTCTTGTCGCCTTTCTCGGCCTTTTTGGCCAGACGGGCGGCTTTGGAAGCAGAGATAGGCATGTTGGCCAAAAGCTGGTGACGGGTTCAATTAATGTGGTATCGGTTGTCGATGGTCGCTAGGCAGAACCAAATCCGTGGCTTGCCGGAATGAAAGAATGCAGCAAGGATAAGAAGCCAACCTCGACGAGATGGGCTTTGTATTAGGCGAGGATCCTGCCAGGAATAAAAATCAGGATCAGTCGACAGATACTAGTAGTGAAGCCCGCAGTATCAGGCGGTGCCGTGGTGGGGTTTCGGGCTCAACTTGTTTGTTGGAAAGTCGCAGTTCTTTCGATGAAAATTTGGGGCGCCGTCACCGTCTTTGCCAGCCAGCGATTGGCCACCATATTTGGCAGAGGCGAGCAAACACGTCACATCTGCCAAGCCAAGTGGCGGCAGGCAAAAGCCGGGTTCGGCCAACCACAAACCACGGCTGCACGTGAGCCCAAATCACTGTATTGATGATTACAGACTTTTCGTCAGCCCCAAGGACGAGGCTCTGCCCCCTAAGCATGGAGATACTGCAGGATACAGTACTATTCGCACGTTCCGGAATTCATCCTAAGGTTGATACCTTTTTTATTAGACCCATATGAAAAGTTATCTAGGATTTTGTTCATCTAGCCATGACATGTAAGGAGCGACAACAGTGGGAAAACATGTCAAAGTCTGGTCTTCCTTTGCCATCCACGAAACACCTCATGTTCTCCTGGTTTCATTCACTCATGCCATTCGTATTCTTCATGCGAAGTAGCTTCTCTTCCATCCGGAAGAGCTTGCGGCGGTCGTAGAGTAACCGCCGCTGCCAGTGCCGCTTCCGGTGCCGCTACCGCTACCGCTGCCGTAGCCGGACCCAAGTGTGGCCCAGGAAGTGACGGTGCAAGTGCTGGTGAACGTCGGGCCACTTCGAGTGCACGATCCTGTCTGGAAGACGGTCGTGGTGGCAGTTACAGTACCGGTGCTGCCACCGCCATTTCCACCCTGAGTCACAGTCGATACAACGGTAGAGGTAACGGTTTCGGTAGCGGTCGAGCCGCCTCCGCCATTGACGGTGGTCGTTTCAGTGACCGTTGAGGTAATGGTCGAACTACCTCCGCCATTGACTGTAGTCGTTTCGGTGACGGTGGATGTCACCGTGGACCCTTTCCCTGTGACTGTTGAGACGACCGTCGAGCCTGGCAGGGTAACGGTGGTTTCTCCTCCCTTGACGGTGGTGGTTTCGGTAACGGTCGAGGTCACGGATTGGCCTGGAGCGGTGACGGTGGAAACGACCGTTGAGCCTGGCAGTGTGCGAGTGACCGTGGTCTCCCCTCCGTTGATTGTGGTGGTCTCGACGACTGTCGATGCTGGCAGAGTAACAGTGCTGGTCTCACCACCGTTGACGGTCGTTGTTGAAACCACGGTCGATGCTGGCAGAGTGACAGTGCTAGTCTCACCACCATTGACCGTTGTTGTTGAAACCACGGTTGATGCTGGAAGAGTGACAGTGCTCGTCTCACCGCCATTGACGGTTGTGGTTTCAACCACGGTTGATGCAGGGAGGGTGACAGTACTGGTCTCTCCTCCTCCATTAACTGTAGTCGTCTCAACCACGGTGGATGTCACCACGGAGCCTCCAGCTGTGAGTGTCGTGGTCTTAGTCTCAGTGATGGTTGAGGCACCAGTGCAGGGCCCGACTGGTGAAGTGCCACCTCCACCTCCGGTAGTCACGGTGACGGTGGTCGCGCCAGTGCAGGGGCCGACGGGCGTGGTGCCGCCGCCGCCGCCGCCGGTGGTGGTGATCGTGATGGTCGAAGTAGGACCGGCAGGACAAGTACTTCCAGCACCTTTGGTGATTGTGAGGGTGGTCGTCGAGGGGGTACACCCACCGCCGGTGCTGCCACCACCACCGCCACCGCCGCCACCAGAGGTAGTGCTGCCACCTCCTACAGAGGTGCTGCCACCGCCGGAGCCTCCGGAGCCATAACCCCAGCCAGTGGTTGTTCCATCTCCTCGAGGAAGCACAGGGTTGGCAGCAGCAAAGATGCTAGAAGGAGTCAGATGATGAGCCTAAAGCAGTGTATGGAGGAGGGTTACCTGAACGCCGAGCTGGCCAAGAGGGCCGACTGGAGCAAGTTGACATACATGATCGGTGGTATAGATGACGGACGTTCTGGCTTTTCAGTGGCAGGTCAAACGAATGGAAGTTGGATGGAGCCTGTCGACTTGCTGGGAGCTGATGGTCCGGGAAAGGTCGCAGCTTTATAAGTTTTCAGGTGGAAGAGTCCCTGACACAGCATCAAAGCAGGAACAGAATGGTCTCTGACTCTGTGTTGCTTTGTCTCAACCTGGAGCTCATCTATTCGGCGCTATCCGTAAAGTCTTGAAGTTGAGGAACATGGACATGCATATGGATTGTGAATGAGACCAATATTTTCTTCCCCTCTCGGAATCCTGTTAGCAAATGCATGGAGAAGCAATGGTTGTGGACTTCTCTTCCGTCACCGTTCGCAGGCGAGTACGCAATGTCCGACCATCGAAGAAAGGCAGCCCATAGCCTCCTCTGGACCTTTCCCTGAGCAACATCCTTACACCGCATTTTAGTTGCCTGGCCATTGAACAGAGCAACTTGAGTCCAGCCACTCAAATGTGGAAACTGGGGTGAAATGGAATTAGAGTTGTATGTCGCTTCCCATATGGCGCCCATGAGTCTGGTGAGGGCACCCAATATGACGCAACAATACGTGAAGTGCCGCCGGATAAGGACATAGATGAAAGCACAGAATGCTGGGAGCTCCACATGAAAGCAGTGAAAAACCGGCCTTGTACAAGTCTGGGGAAAAAATCGTGCCTGCAAAATCTCTGCCCGCGGTCACGTCTTCTTCACACAATCGTCACTGGGATCTGTCCAGGAATAGATTGTAGAGACAGGTACTTGTTTCACCATACTGTCGAGAGAAGATCATCTCATGGATAGATCCAAATGCAGGAACGGGTTCCGGTCTCTTACGGATCGGAAGTCCTCGTCATCTTCATTCTGATCATAGTGGTACATTGATTATCGTGGACAGCCACTGTTCCTGAGAACGTTGTTTTCTTCCAGGGTTATGCCTCCAACTGTTTTGTAGTGAACTGGGTAGACAAGACAGTAAAGATGGATAGAAGGCCCACTATCACATTGAGCAAGTCTCTCGGATCCACGGTTGCCAGGAAGACAACAACTTCGTGTAACGCCCGACCGTCTGGCCGGTAACACAGCGTGTTCTGAGGCGAGCTGCAGGAAAGCCATACATTGGCTCTCGATTATCATCATTGTTCGCTGGTGGGTTTTCAACACGACCCACAGAACTTTGCGTTTCGGCTGAAGCCAACATTTGCAAGGAAATTTCTGGTTTCGACAAAATGTATTTCTTCGATCCGTCCTCCAAAAATTGCTCTTGTGCTGGGCAGCAGAACTGTCTCCAGCAGACAGGAGAGAAGTCACCAATGGAAGGCTGGTGGAAGTGATACTGCACTCAAGGTGGTGGTGGGACAACCTTATCAGGCTGGAAGTGAAGCGTGACACAGAACGCTGGCAGGCCAGTTTCCAGCCTGATGTCGCTGCATGGCAAGACTTTGCCCGTGGCAATCTTTCCACGCTGGATTGACGTACCAATTAGTCTCCCTCCACGTTACCAGTCGATAGTCGAGACAATGTCGCGAATAATGGGGTCTTGTACTCGAGGTGTACCAGGTCAGTCCATCGGCGGCCATGGCAAGAGAAGCCCGAGTACCGATCATCCTTTTCCCCACAGATGACTCAATACCGACCTTATGTTGCGCAGCTTTGCATGCTGTCTTAGACGTCGTTGCGCAATGCAGATGGAATGGGAAGCTGCTAGCATCATAGCCAACTCATGAAGATTCGGCAAATCCGTGCAAGTCATCCTACCGGACCTCCGGGAACGTCGCCGCAGTCGAGCGAAAATTAAGCATGTCCACCTCTTTCTAGGATCAGTAGGCGGTCCAAAGCATGATCCTCCCTGCATGTACGCGGTCTGGAGTGATTGGCTAAGACGAAGCCAGGTGGCTGGCATCTCACATGGACAGGTTGTCTCTCAAACAAAACCAGTACAGTCTTCAACATTCGTAGAACAATAGTCGCTGCATGATCCAGAAGTTGTTGTAGCGGGGCGAGGGCAAAAAGGCGGAGTAGGCGGTCGTTGTGAACGTATAATCATGACGGTGTCCTAAATTGCGGACGGAATGTGGGAGAGCCTCGTCAACTTCCCCAGTTCATGTCCGTTGAGCGTCTGTCGTACATCGGTAGACCGGAGCGCATGGGCGTGCCAAATATGCGAAACTTGAACATATCACTTACCAGGAAGTGGTAAAAGGGATCCAGGATACGAGTTGGTCTCAGCAACGTTACAGTACCTCACGTGTATGGTGCCAGAAACTAGACCTGCCCAGTACTAGCCAAGCATGCGTAGGCTTTGTGCAGATATGGGCTGAAATCTGTTGTTGCGAGGAGACTGAGGTTCAAGTTGTTGGCAGAAGATGTGGTCATCGAACTTGGCCTCCTGCCACCTCCCACCGCCCACTCCTGAAGTTAGGATAACAGCTGTTGACGTAGAATTTGCTCGTATAAATCACACTGCAAGCCTTTTGCTATGGTTTAGTAAGCCTTTGTCTCTGACTTCCATGGTCCTGGACTCCTGGACAGCTAGAGGTCATCATTCACAATTGCAGGCTCCAGAATACAGATCGCATCTAAATCTTGATCGAGATGCATGGGACTGGAGGCCATCGGTGCCGTTCGGTCCGACGACGGGTGAGGATGAAGGGCATTCATTGACCTATCTCACCGTGCAGCCAGTACACAAAAGTGGCCATTAGTGATGTTTTAGTCGCGACACCCAGGCGGCCTCGAAGGATACAAGGAGGCCACTACTAAATATTTGAACTGAAGCAGCGGCTGAAGTTTGTCCAAGAGGGCACAACTCTCCGCACAGGGTGCCCGAAGGCTTCGAGGACGCCGAACATCTCGCTCGCAATTACAGGGTCACGAAGCCCAGGTTGGAGAGAAATTGCATCCAACAAAAATAAGTGCGCTTCTCTAATGGGTATCAAAAGCTCCTTCCACAAAAAAAATAAAATCCCAAACGCCATGGAAACCGTCGTCTCCATCAGTCGTGATTCTGGAGCGGCTGGAAGACAGAGCCTATATCGAAAGGCTACTCACCCCCACCTCGCCCGTCATCCAGGCCGGCATCCCGTCCAGGTCAACAAATGATGTCCCCATCCCTGCCAGCTTGCGCAAACCTAGGAACACATCGGAACCAGAAAATGTAAGCGCGATATCGCCTTGATCGCTTCCCGGAGGGCCAGTATCTGTTTCCGCCGCCTGCTTTAAAAGTTTCTCGACTTTTACGTGGACTCGGTCCAGTGGTGCATAGTGGTCAGCCACCATGTGCCCAAATCGCTTGTCGATGGAGTGATGCAGCTCCTTGTCATCTGCGCCGGCGGGCAGCTGGACGCCCACGGGGCTGTCATGAGAAGCATGAACGTTGCTGGCAAAAGCACTGTATACACCACCTCCAGTGCCGGGTTTCAGGTTGCCTCGCAGTCTGCAAATACTCCGGAGAGATCTCGCTGTTAAGCTCGCTGACTGGAGTGCCCACCTCTCTTGCGGCCGAGACACTGCTTTTGGGATTGCCTCTAGAATTATTTTCTTCATCGTGGCCATGTTGACCCTTGACATTACCGCTTCTCCCGAGTCTCTCGCGCTCTTGGCACGCCCATCTCGCTTGATGGAGCCGGACAGGGACACGTACACAAAGGGGCAACTGTCCGGCAAAGCGATATACATGACTCTTCCGGCGTCTGTGGCGTGCTTGACGCGACGTGGTATCTTGGAGCTGCGAGGGCGGAAAGCGGCATCGAGCGTAATATAGAGTCTGATTATGGTAAGACCATACAGTGCTGGCATTCTGTGGATGTGAAAATGTGCTTTGACGAGAGGGGAGATCTCTGCTCGGAGTGATGAGACGAAGGTTCGAGGGGAGATTTGAGGATATTTTGTGTCGCAACAGTCATGGTTCAGTTTCCGTCTTTTCCTTGACGAATATGTATGCTCTTCCTCGTGTGACTCGTCCTGTAGTTTCGTAAGTGGCACCAACTTTAAGGCAGTCCACCGCAACGCATTATCATTTTGCTCCAGATGAGCAAAGTCGATGCTCGCGTGCTGATGTAGGGACAGCCCTCTGCGCCAGTCACCGTCGACTATGCGATCAATGATATCCTGCTTCTTGTAGTTTGACTTGTCGGTCAGAAATTGGCGGTATAATTTCTCCAACTCCTTGATAGTCTCGGCGGGGGTATGGAGGTAATCTTCCTCGTCAGCTTCGAACAGCTTGCGGTTGTTCAGAAGATAGGGAGTTGAGCTGCCGGGTTCCTTGAGCCATGATAGCACCAGGTCGATAATCGCCTCCCGCGACAATCTGCCCAGTGATTTGGCTAGAGCAGGCGCCATGAGCGGGTTGTCGAAAGTTGTGACTTGTTTACCCGCAAGATCGCGCGGTGTTCGTCACATAAACAAACCCGACTCATGATGATCCTGTGTCAAGATCTAAACGAGTCAAAGAGGCACGTGATAAAGTGACATGTGACTTCGGCTCTTTTCTCCCCTCAAAGCCCAAGTTCTGACATTCCGCTGTTCCACGACCACACTGCCGCCACCTCGAAGAGAACCGCACCACACGGCAGCCAACAGGCACCCCACGCTAGGGCTTCGTCATGCTAGTGACGAGGCATTGATTGGAGCTGATCATGCCCACACCTACGAGTGCTAGCAGAGAGGGTCCAGCACTGTCAAGCTTGACAACCAGCAACCATGTGAAATGCTTCGCGGTGGAAAAATGTTTCTATCCACCTCGAAGGAACACATCCGAGTCCTACTACTGCATCGCACACGCGTCTTCCCGAGGTCAGATATAGCAAGGCAGCCGGAAGCTGTACCCAATATCATGATCAGGACACGGCACGTTAGCTGGTGACCAGTGCTTGCGAAGGGCGCCGGTCCCGGCAGCTAAAAAGAGAGGGACCAAACTAAGTGAGTCAACGGAGGCTTGTGCGTCAAGAGCAGAAAAAAGCTCAACCCCTTGGTCGCACAACCGGCCCATGAGATCATGATGCTGCGATAAGAGAATATTGTAGTTTTTCAGAGTGTACGCCTTCTGTCAGATAGCAGACTTGTTTGCTGGAAAGAACGACCTTTTTTATCTTTAGGAGCAAGAGATCCAAGTCCAGCAAGATGCGGAAGAAGAAAGTCGTTTAGATGGTGGGAGGGTGGGCTTTGGAAAGCATTAGTATTTTCTATTAGACGTCGGCGTGGGCTCGGACGAACCGCCTGAAGCCTAATCGCCAGGTTAGGCCTTAGTTCGCCGCAGCAATTCCCGAAAGGGCTGCCATCAGCGCTGTAGCCCGCCCACGGCATTTTCGCCTTAGCAATCAGCTCTCCCACTCACTCCCCGCCCAAGGTGCGCCCACCACTTCGTCCTCCTCTTTGTGGGCTCCCGGTTTTTCACGCTGCCCTCCCTCAGCTTCCTTCCTACCCTCACCTCACTCCTCCAACATCCTCTGCTAGTCATTTCACCGCCGGGGACATACAACGCTCCCTGGGTTGAGAACATCGACGAGCCCGGCCACCCTTGTCGGGTTTGATCGCACGAACTACGACCGCCGAATTCGGTCGCATCCAAACCACGCGAAATTCCTTTCTATTTCCTCGTACATCGATCAATCATTGTAGCAAGAGAGACGAGAAGGCGCGGGCATTGAGCTGTTCGTTCAGAGGACAATGTCGACATATCGCGGCCGCACGGGGCCTAACTTCTCAGAGTATTTGAACAACTTGAATACTTTGGCCTCCCCTTACGACCAGGAGCATTTCTCTCCCGACGAAATCGAGTTGAACCAGGACCTGGCTATGTTCACGAACACCGACTTCACTCACTTTGACATGCCTCCTTTGCCCGAAGACGGTTCCTTCAATTTCGATGTGCACGACTCGAAGAACAACCCAAATGTCAAGTACGAGGATCTTCTCTCAGGCCCTGAACCGGTCCAAGCCTACCCTCCACCGAGCATGGAGACGTCGGGAGTTGAGTCTGCGACGTATTACAGTACCTACAACACACCCATTCAACCTGCGCCCGCACCAGGCGTTGTCAACATTGAGCACCGCGCCTCTCCGACCGCATCGATATCCGGTCCATCACAGTCATCGCGCAGGAAGACCGAGCCTACTGACCCCAGTACCCTCAGCGCCGAGGAAAGATCTCGGTTGGCTGCTGAGGAAGACAAGAGGCGGCGAAACACAGCTGCCAGTGCCCGATTCCGTGTGAAGAAGAAGCAAAGGGAACAGGCTTTGGAGCGCACCGTGAAGGAGGTCCAAGAGAAGAACGCGAAGCTGGAGGCAAGGCTATCTCAACTGGAGATGGAGAACAAGTGGCTGAAGGACCTGATTACCGAGAAGAACGGGCTTCAATCTAAGGAGGAGATGGCGGCGGCTTATCAACAATTCCGCAAGGAGAGCGAAGAGCGTGAACTGAAATCCTCCGAGCACACGACCGGGGTTGGTACCAACTGAAAAGCAACCAAAATCAAAAAAGAGAAAACATACAAAAAAATAAACCAAATGGTTGTTTCATTTGCACATAGATTTATTGTGGTTTTTGATACCAGATAAACCATATATGGAGACAATGATATCGTTCGTACTTACTGGCAACATGTCCATTCCGCATTTGAGAATCCACGGTACGCGACATCTATACTACAACTACAAAATGCGTATTGACAATCAGGCCGATGCTGTGGTCTGAAAGATCACGAGATTTGTGCAGCGGCGGGCAGTACTTCAGTGCGGCCGGCCCAGAAAGAGCAAGCTTAGTAATGCCTTCCAGCGAATAAGCAGTGGCAGTGATCCAGAACTTGGAGAACCACTCCGCCTGCGCTGATACTGCTGAAGTTGGACCGCGCCCGCTTGTTGCCTCATTCACGCGTACACTACGTTCTGCCTCAATTTGCCCACCAACATCCGTCGTCCTTTACGCCTCTCACTCTGCGATCCTGCGCAAAATTCATCCGTTCGTCGCCCAAGCTTTCATTTTCCTTCTCTCATCAGAGATCCTAGACGACTAACTGTCCCAGATCCTTGAGGTACAAACCCAAGTTTCCATCTCTCACTTCCAGTCCATCGATCGTACCGACATAAAGATCAACATCAAACCCAACCCTCTCCGCCACTTACTGGCACAAACCTCGTGCTTCCTCACGCTCGCAGAGCGCCTTACCGCCCCTCAACCGCAATCATGTCGGTAACCGTTGCGGACCTTGACGCCACAGTCAAGGCATTTCAGGAAGGCAAGGGCGAGGTGCAGAAACAAGCCCAGCAAAAGCTCAATGAATTCAAATCAAACCCAGATGCGTGGTTGATGGTGGATAAGCTTTTGCAAGAGTCGACGTATATGCCAACGAAATACCTCGGGCTACAGGTTCTCGACGACGTGGTCAATACGCGCTGGAAGGTCCTTCCTCGCGATCAGTGCTTAGGGATTCGCAATTTCGTCGTCAACCAAATCCTACAGGCTTCCGAGACCGAGGAGTCGCTCAAGGCCAATAAGCTCTTCCTCAACAAGTTAGATCTGACTCTGGTCACCATCTTGAAGCAAGAATGGCCGCACAACTGGCCTACATTCATCAACGAAATCATCTCGGCAAGCCACAGCTCGTTATCCATCTGTGAAAACAATATGACTATCCTCCGCTTGCTGTCAGAAGAGGTCTTTGACTTTTCTCAGGATCAGATGACCTCGGTCAAGGCTAAGAACCTTAAGACCACCATGTGCGCCGAGTTCTCATCGATCTTCCAGCTATGCAATGAGGTCCTCACTACCGCCAACTCAATAAGCTTGGTGAAGGCGACGCTTGAGACTCTGCTTCGCTTCTTGAACTGGATCCCTCTGGGCTTCATCTTCGAGACTCAACTCATTAACACCTTGGTCACCCGCTTTCTCGAGGTGGATCAGTTTCGCAACATCACTCTCAAATGTCTGACTGAGATTGGTAGTCTACAACTGGGCTCCCAGTATGATTATGACGAGAAGCTTGTGCTCATGTTCACCGAAACCTTGACCGTTGTTGCTCGGACCTTACCTCTAGAGACCGATTTCCGCGAGGCATATGCGAAAGCTAGGCCCGCCGAACAGGAATACATCCTCAACCTTGCCATCTTTCTTTGCAACTACTTCTCAGCGCACCTCCAAACCATCGAAAGACTACCCAATCCCGATTTCCTCCTCCATGGACACTTCTACCTCATCAAAATCAGCTTGATTGATGACCGGGAGATTTTCAAAATCTGCCTCGAGTATTGGAACAAGTTGGTACAGGAACTGTATGAAGAGATGCAGCAACTGCCGATGACCGACCTCAACCCTCTGATCAACATGGGTGTCAGTGGACTCGCCAACGGCGGTGCACCTCATCCGAGCACTCTCGCCAATTATCCTCTCCGCAAGCACAAGTATGCCCAAGTTTTGTCCAGTTTGAGACAAGTCATGGTTGAGAAAATGGTTCGACCTGAGGAAGTCCTCATCGTGGAGAATGATGAAGGCGAAATTGTCCGGGAGTTTGTCAAGGAAAGTGACACTATCCAACTCTACAAGACCACACGCGAGTGCCTCGTGTATCTGACACACTTGGATGTCGTCGACACGGAGAACATCATGTCCGAAAAGCTGCAGCGACAGGTTGATGGCTCCGAATGGTCATGGAACAATTGCAACACCTTATGCTGGGCCATTGGCTCAATATCAGGCGCCATGAATGAGGAGACTGAGAAGCGGTTCTTGGTAACCGTGATCAAGGATCTTCTGGGGTTGACTGAGATGAAACGGGGCAAAGACAACAAGGCCGTGGTAGCCAGCAACATTATGTACATTGTGGGTCAATACCCTCGATTCCTCAAAGCTCACTGGAAATTCCTGAAAACTGTCGTCAACAAGTTGTTCGAGTTTATGCACGAGACGCATGAAGGTGTGCAGGACATGGCATGTGATACATTCATCAAGATTGCCAACAAATGCAAGCGTCATTTTGTTGCTCTTCAGCCGGGCGAGACCGAGCCGTTCATTGATGAAATCGTCCGAAACATGCAAAAGATCACGTGCGATCTCAGCCCGCAACAAGTGCATACATTCTACGAAGCTTGCGGTTATATGATCTCCGCACAAGGGCAGAAGAGCGTACAAGACAGACTCATTGACAACCTCATGGCGTTGCCAAATGCAGCATGGGACAACATAATCCAACAGGCGAATGCAAACCCTGCCATTCTTCAAGATGCCGAAACCATCAAAGTGATTGGCAACATCATGAAGACCAACGTGGCCGCATGCTCATCTATCGGACCTTACTTCTATTCGCAAATCGGCCGCATTTATCATGACATGCTCAACATGTACCGAGCTTCCAGCCAGTTGATCTCGGATTCTGTTGCTTCAGGAGGTGAGAGGAGATTTGCCCATGAAGAAATCGTTGATACTAACCTAGTGTAGGTAATGTTGCAACTAAGACGCCAAAAGTGCGTGGTCTCCGTACGATCAAGAAAGAAATCTTGAAGCTCGTGGACATCTATGTGCAAAAAGCTGATGACCTGCAAATGGTCAATGACAGCATGGTACCACCGTTGCTTGATGCCATTCTGCTCGATTACCAGCGCAACGTGCCTGATGCCAGGGATGCTGAAGTTTTGAGTGTGACCACCACCATCATCCATAAGCTACACGTACGTTGGTCCCCAAGAAGATCTCGGCATTCGGTCAGAGACCAGTTATTGTAATCCAGTGACGATTGTGCTAACTTCCTTCTTAGAATCTCATGGAAGACAAGATCTCCCCAATCATGGACAGTATCTTCGAATGCACCCTTGATATGATCAACAAGGATTTCCACGAATACCCTGATTTCCGTGTGGAATTCTTCAAGCTCCTGCAGGCTATTAACCTGTTCTGTTTCTCAGCCTTGCTGAAACTCGACGGCCGCCAGTTCAAGTTGATTATCGATTCTTGTATGTGGGCCAGCAAGCACGACAATCGCGAAGTCGAGAACACCGGTCTCTCGATGTGCTTAGAGTTGATCAACAACATGGCCGAGACCGACCCTCAGACCTCAGGTATCTTTTTCCAGCAGTTTTACATCCCAATTCTGCAGGACGTTTTCTATGTTGTCACAGATTCGGACCACAAAGCTGGCTTCAAATCCCAGTCCATGCTCCTGGCTCGCATGTTCCAGTTGGTTGAGACCAACAAAATTTCACAACCCCTGTATCAACCTGGCCAGGCTCCTCCTGGGACAACCAACAAACAATTCGTCAGCGATTTCACGGTTAATCTCCTGAAAACCGCTTTCCCGAATCTCCAGGAAATTCAAATTCAGCACTTCGTTACCGGTCTGTTTACGCTCAACGAGGATGCCACCAAGTTCAAGACTCATCTTCGTGACTTCTTGATCTCGCTCAAGGAGTTTGCGGGTGATAATGCCGAGCTGTATGCTGAGGAACGGGAGCAAGAAAAGAGAGATCTGGCGGATGCAGAACGTCAACGTGCAATGAAAGTTGGCGGTCTGATCAAGCCCGCGGATCTGGACCAAGATGACGAACTCTGACTAGAAGAGGGATTACGGACTGAGTTTGCGTTGCGCGAGACAGACTCAACTCAGCCTGTTGGACCATCGGTTGAACATTACGCCCTGGAGCAGACAACGCCGGAAGAAGAAGATTTCGAAAGCGGCTGGATGTTCTACAAGTGCTGAGTGTGCGCGTGCCATGGAGTACTAGGGCCGCACACAGGATGGGACCCGTTGGGCCCATCAACAAATGCATACAACGTTTTTCCTTGAGTCATGTTGTGATACCAGAAAGCAGTGCCATGTGGCAGAGTTTAGATGATGGCAGGAACGGCTGCTTGGGCAGACGCCCGGGTACAGCCAAGCACGAGTTTTTCACACAAGACCGAGTGATCGGATACATTTGCTCTTGAGAGAGACTACGAGACCTTAGAGCTTATGGACCGGTCGAGCGCAGATGAAATGTGTAGACTTTTCCAAAACGATGTATATGACAGACGTCACTCGTGATCTTTGTATGGTTCTACACATTAGATCGACAGGGGTGAGCATGGAGTACCGGCGAGGGAATATGCGTGTCGTTATGGAGGGCTGGATGCTTGTACTGTGTACTATTATTGTCTTCTGGCCAGATTGGTCGGATGTGGATAGCGATGGGACAGCCTTGCGAGGCTGTGGCTGGCCATATTCAGTCAGACACAAACGGACAAAGCTCCCAGCGATTATTGTCGGCCTCTCCGTCAGTGGCTGAGGGCCAAGCAGGGGTGTAGCCGGTCTGACAGAATCGCTTGGAAGGCGCCGGCTTTGTCCCTGGCAAACCAAACCCACAAATTAAGGCCACGTCATTTGACCTCATGTGGACTCGGACTCGGACACGCCCTGCGCGCTTTAAATGGCGCTTTATTAACTGGGCTGCTATCCACACCGGCATCGCACCGTTTGATCTGCCCCGTCTGTGCTTGTGATTAACATAACACAATCAAACTGACCCTCGCTGACTGCATTCTATACTCTGATCTTGGAGTCAGCAATTTAAACGCAGCTACACTGCCCTTATATCTATTCGCGCGGCTCAGACGCCTCAGCCATTCCGACCTTATCTTTCCGGTTCCGAATCGTGTGCCGTTCAAGTTCGAGGCATTTGCACTTCTCCAAGTCACCAGAACCATACTCGCTGCCACCGTCTGGTACCCGACCTAAGCAGAAGACATCCTCGCCGAATGCTACGGGACACAGACGGGCTGAAACTACAGACCAGATTTATTAGACATTCTTTTTAACGACAATGTCATCACCCTCCGCTGCCGCAGCAGCCTCATCGCTCCCACCACTAGACTCCTCACGCAACGCCTCCAGAACCGGTGGCTCTAGACGCCTCGGAATGCAGACTGCATCCCCCGCACGCCGTGCAGGCACTGGCTCTGCAACGCAGATTATCACACCCAACGGATCTGCTTCTTCACGCTCAGTATCGCCCGAACCACTCGTCCTGCGTCTCCGTGGCGCCCATGAAGCCACTGGGAGCGACAGCGCGCGCAGCAGTCGCCGACGCATCCAGTGGGCCGAGGATGTGGTAGACAACGAAGGACTCGGGCGGAAGTCGAGTAAAGTCTGCTGCATATACCACAAGACACGGGAGTTTGGAGAAAGCTCCAGCGAAGAGGACAGCTCCAGCGATAGCGATTCATCAAGTGACAGTGATGACGGCGGGAGTGATAGCCCCGATGACGGCGGGGCGCGGATGAGCGGAGGCCGAAGAGGAAGAAGACATCCCCACGACCATGCGCATGGCGACGATTGTGGGCACGGGAAGGGCAAGGGCAAGGGCAGGAGAAAACCCAGTCCGAATGCCTACGAGAGAATGCCAAAATATAATACGAAGCGCCAGGATCCTGTGCAGAGATGAGACCTACGAAGTTGTACCGGAAAGGATGGGAGTCTGTTTGGAGCGAGGAAGTGATACAGCCATAAGGCTTTCTATGCAGATGGGCGCTCTACGAAAGATGGGCGCTCTTCGTGTCGATTGCGGCCCTGCTTACTGGGACGTTGCCGCTACTTGCTGCCACGGCTGGATAACGTGGGGGCTCAGCGATGGCGTTTTCGGGTAATGAATTTGCTTGCCTTGCTGCTGGATCATTTGAAGGAGAGGATCGTCCTGCTACCATCGCCGCACCGACGTTGCCGCCGATTCGTCTCTCGTGCTGTCATATTGCAATGACATCAGGTTTGCGAAACACGAAAACCCGTTGTTATGAAGCAGGCGGAAGTGTTGACTTCATTCTCTGCGGAACTTGATACACCAATCGCCATCTCAGCAGCCACTGTGCAGCAATGTCTCAACGACCTTGCTTGAAGCTGGCAAGGCCTCCGAAACCAAGGATCTATGCCCCGGCGTGTGTTCCTACGTCTTCTCTGAGAAAAATTTGCTCTTTGTTGTTACAAGGCATTGCCTTACGGTGGTGGAAGCACCCTTTTACGAAGGCGGGACCATTAGCGATACGATCATGGAAGAGATGAAAAAGAATAATGCTTTGACCATTTCATTGCATTCAACGATTGACCACATCTGGCCGTTTTCCTCTGACCTTCCACGTATGCGAGATGCGATAGCTAGACTTCCAAACCGGATGGTGATACACGTAGTATGTACTTCAGTGTGATGAATTCAACTTCGTCTAGTAAAACGGCTGTGACGGTAACTTCTCAAATGATTCTAATATCATTTGCATGGTCTTCCAGATAACATATTATGAGGCACTGCTGTCTTAGCGACAAATTGCGAGATAGATGTGATACCAGGAAATGAACCTGCAAATCTGCCTGGTATATCGTGGCCGTCATAATGTTCTGATAGGTCCTGGAAGTATTCAGACGAGTTGAGTGACCGTAGAAGTCATTGGCACCAGAGACGCAAGGCTGAAACGTGCAGGGAGTAAAACGCCACAGCCGACCACAATAATAATGGCGTTTAAAGGCAATTTACTTGACGGTAACGATTCTGCATAGAGGAGGTTCAGGTTCAGAGTAAACATGCTCCATATTGAATATCGGTTTAGAGCTTTCTCGTCCGTTGTTGCTTGTCTGATGTCCAGATCGCGATCTTGTGTGTGGATCGATCGCCTCGGAAACCCAAGTCCGACACCGCCATTTTTCTAGCAGTAGCATCCGCTGCCAACATGTGAACCACAATTTCCTATCTTTTCGATTCTACTGCTTGCTCGCTTTGCTTACTGTACATACCCTGTTTGCTTACCCTGCAGTGTTGTTCGATTTCATTCTCGTTCTTGCTTGTCCTATTGCCTGTTTGTTTTTCCGCTCCGCGCCTATCCGAACAACAATATACCAGACCTTTAATTCTAATGTCCTTAGCGCAGCACGTCTCGACCGTCGAAGGGGTCGATGACGACCCCGACATCTGCTGCCAACCATTGACTCGCCAGGCGAGCGTCGCGCCCAGCATCAGCTATGACCCTCTTCCCAATGTCGGGCACCGCCATGAGAAGCTCCAGACCCTGGCACCGTACGAGGTGCCGGCGCCGAAACGACTAGGTAAGTACAGCACATTGTAATCTCACCGAAAGAGATCCGAATCTTGTATTATTGGGCGATGTACAACAATCCCTAACACGCCCTCCCCACAGCCCAGGTCATTGTCGGCGTCCTGTCGTGTGTCACAGCCTCGGGGATTGTCTTTGGGTTTGATGCACTCAAAACTATCCTGATCGACGAGAAAATATATCGAAAATACTGTAGCGCCGAGGAACTCCGAGAGAACGTACGAGTGTGTTACATGCAAGACCAAAGGTGAGTGTGAGCTGCCTCAGCACGAACAAGTGCTGAGCATTGCCGGAAACCAAATCCTTGATTTTCGAGAGATCAACAGCTCATCGATATGTTTTGGAAAGGTTAAACCTCATCTTCGTGATTGCGTCCGTCACAGCAAACCTCTCAGCCCTGTTGGTGGGCCGGATCCTAGACAGACATGGGCCGCGGATATGTGGGATCTTCAGCGCGATCCTTCTGGCCCTGGGAAGTTTGTTGATGGCCTACGCCCAAGACCTGCCGTTCGACGTGTACTATGCAGGAAGTTTCCTGATTTCTCTCGGCGGCACATTCACATTCGTGCCTACTTTCCACCTATCCAACACATTCCCCCGGTTCCAGGGTCTTATTCTGGCGCTGGTGACGGGGGCGTTTGACGCATCGGCGTCGGTGTTTTTGATCTTCCGCCTATTATACCAGGCCACACATCACGCATTTGGCCCACGTCAGATCTTCCTGGTGTATCTGGTAGTTCCGGCATTTATTCTGATCACGCAACTGACCATGATGCCTTCGCGGAGCTACGACACCCGTGTCGAGCTCGAGACCCGGATGGAGCGAGCCCAGGATCCGGCTCAAGACGTGCACGAGTCCGACGAAGAACTCAACAACGCAGCCGAGATCATGAGGGTGCGGTCGCAACGTGCCAGCCGTCGTCGACAGTCGATAACGTCGATCAACGAATTACTCGGCGGGCCTGCGGAACAACAGGAGCATGAGAAGAAAGAACACGAAAAAAGAGTCACCAGCGGCGTCTTTGGCGTTTTGCACGGCGTCCCGGCCTCGAAACAGTTCCGCACACCGTGGTTTATCTTGATCACCTTGTTTACCGTGCTGCAAATGGCCCGCTTCAACTTTTTCATCTCGACCATCTGGTCGCAGTACGTGTACATGTTGGGATCCGAGGAGGAGGCCATGCATATCATCGAGTACTTTGATCTAGCACTGCCGATTGGTGGTATTGCTACTGTTCCGTTTATTGGGGCCTTGCTCGACCATACCAGCACCGTGGCCGTGTTGAATCTGTTGGTCTTGATGAGCACCCTCATTGGCGTCCTTGGCGCTGTTCCTACCGTCTGGGCCGCTTATGCCAATGTCACGCTCTTTTGCCTCTTCAGGCCGTTGTATTACTCTGCCATGTCGTAAGTTGAGCAACTCACAACTACCTAAACCAACGCGGTAGGCTAACTTGGTTTACTTCTTTCCTTCAGAGACTACGCAGCCAAAGTCTTCGGCTACTCCACCTTTGGCACCGTCTACGGCGCCATCATTTGTTTGTCTGGTCTGTTCACTTTCACCCAATCGGGTCTCCAGGCCTTGGTTCACAATACCTTTGACGACGACCCAGAGCCACTAAACCTGGCGCTCGCTACTGCCGGTTTGGTTTTGGGGGTTATCCTTGTCATGTACGTCGACATCAAGGGCCGACAGATCCAGAGGGAACGACAACAGGCAGCGGCCAGAAACGGCAGGGCCGGTGCCGGTGCTGGTGGGAACAACTTTGTTCCTGATGAGAGATGGAGTTTATTACGATCGGGACCTAATACTCAGAATGGGACGGCCGGCGGAGGTGGTGCTGGATACGGAGCAGTATCGCCCGGAACAGCAGCGGCAACTGGTGACAATGCTGTTTCATCAGACGACTCCTCAGATAGTAGAAGAGGCGGTGGAAGTTTGAGAGGGTTGAATCCCCGGTCGAGTAGGCAGACGTTGAAATCGTTGTCGACGGTGCAAGAGACGGGGGAGGCGTAATACCAACACCAACGCCTGAACTTGGACGGCTTGACTCAATGGACGGGTATAATAAAGGGCACAGGTATAAAATCAGTAATACAGGACAGTATATGGTATAATACAGGACAGCCTTCTGGTAGGTACATAAGTAGCTCCATACCTGAAGTAAGAGTGGATAGGTACTCAGGTACCTTGGAAATGAACCTGCCCTAGGGTACATTGATATTGCTTTGCTGGATTCATGATCGTATCGAATCCTGAATTCTGATGGTACAGTCTTTAAAGGTTATTAGATTCGAGATGTACCTTGTCAATGGCTTGACGTTCACCTGGCGGTCACGGTCACGTGAAGACACATGCAGATGACGATCATCAGCCCCTGCCACTGCCACCTTCGCAGGTGCTGTGCAATCCAGTAGCTACCGCTTCATATCAAAAGAGCCTGATGCTCTTGTCCACAGCTGCATCGCGTCAATTCAAGCAAATACCAAGCTGTATACCGTGAGGGTAAGCTGTAGCCTCGACTTGAACAGCTGGTTACCTACAGTGAAGCCACAGCCACAGCAGCCACAGCAGCCTATCAGTTCGAAAGTGTCAAGATCCTCCGCAGCTTGTCCGCCTGCATCATCGCTCTTCAGCCATTCGCTCCTTCACCCAACTGCTTTTGAACCCAACAACCGAGTCCTTCTTCCTTGTATACGCTCTCTTAATCATCAGTCGACGATCGCGAGGCCGCCAGCATGGCCGGAATAGATCATCGTATGCCTACGGTGCAGCCCAGACTGCGATACAATACCATCGGAGGTATCAATGGACCACTGGTCATCCTTGACAATGTACGTCTGAGGACAACCCAAGCTCAAGGAGTGTTTATGGCCAGGCACTAATGATTTGCCTTCCAGGTCAAATTCCCCAGATACAACGAGATTGTCAGTCTGACATTACCCGATGGTTCGGAAAGATCTGGGCAAGTGCTTGAGGCAAGGGGTATGTGATACCATGGCTGGACGTGCTATAACAGAAGCAAGATTGACACAAGCGGTTGCAGGCAACAGAGCTGTCGTGCAAGTTTTCGAAGGAACCTCCGGCATTGATGTGAAGAAGGTCTGTGTCTCGGTTGTACGATTTGCGCTCAAGCTGACGCGGAACAGACGAAAGTCGAGTTCACCGGCCACAGTCTCAAGATTGGTGTCTCGGAGGACATGTTAGGTCGTATCTTCGATGGCTCCGGAAGAGCAATTGACAAAGGTCCTAAAGTGTTGGCGGAAGATTACCTGGACATCAACGGAAGCCCCATCAACCCATATTCAAGAGTACGTCGTACCAGAAACGACATTGTGCCCGCTGTGTGCTAATTGGACAAAGGTCTACCCCGAAGAGATGATTTCGACTGGTATCTCGGCCATTGACTGCATGAACTCGGTCGCTCGAGGACAGAAAATCCCCATCTTCTCGGCCGCCGGTCTCCCCCACAACGAAATTGCTGCTCAAATCTGTCGACAGGCCGGTCTGGTCAATCAACCCACCAAGGATGTCCATGATGGGCACGAGGAAAACTTCAGTATCGTCTTCGCAGCCATGGGTGTCAATATGGAAACTGCACGATTCTTCACCCGAGATTTCGAAGAGAACGGATCGATGGAAAGAGTGACGCTCTTCCTGAACTTGGCCAACGATCCCACCATCGAGCGCATTATCACGCCCCGACTGGCCCTTACCACGGCAGAGTACTACGCCTACCAGCTGGAAAAGCACGTGCTGGTCATCTTGACAGATCTGTCGGCCTACTGCGATGCGCTGCGAGAAGTCTCCGCCGCCCGAGAAGAAGTTCCCGGTCGACGTGGTTACCCTGGTTACATGTATACTGATCTGTCCACCATCTACGAACGAGCCGGTCGTGTCGAAGGGCGAAACGGGTCGATCACGCAGATTCCCATCCTGACTATGCCGAACGACGATATTACGCATCCCATCCCCGATTTGACGGGATACATCACGGAAGGACAGATTTTCGTGGACCGTCAGTTGCACAACAAGGGTATCTACCCGCCCATCAACGTCTTGCCCTCACTCTCGCGACTGATGAAATCGGCCATTGGCGAGGGCTTGACCAGAAAAGACCACGGTGATGTGTCGAATCAGCTCTACGCCAAGTACGCCATTGGACGTGACGCGGCAGCCATGAAAGCCGTGGTCGGTGAAGAGGCGTTAAGCTCGGAAGACAAGTTGTCGCTGGAGTTCTTGGAGAAGTTTGAGAAGCAGTTCATCTCACAGAGTCCTTATGACAAGCGAACCATCTTCGACAGTCTGGACATTGGGTGGAACCTGCTCCGAATCTTCCCCAAGGAACTGCTCAACCGGGTCAACCCCAAGATCCTGGATGAGTTCTACGCTAGAAAGGGCCACGGCAAGAAAGAGAAGGGTAACAAGGACACGAGGGACAATACGGACAGTGGGCGGCAAGTCAACGGCGAGCCTAACTTGTTGGACGTTTGAATTGACCAAGATTGATGGCAATGATTGTTCAACGAGGTTGTGGGTGGCCGCGATCGTGTAGGACACGAGCAGCAAGAATGAGTCAATCACTGCAAGACTTAGTCATATCACAACCGGCGTGACGGAGTGAGGCGGCACTAAGTGGTCTTGTACGAGTGCAGGAGCCTTTGGAGGAGGCTGCTTGATCCAGTCTTGCACTTGCGGCTTGTAGTATTTCAGTTGCCTAACAAGTGGTTTTCTGGGAGCTCTTCCAGTAGGTACATAGGTAGAGGATGAAGCACTGCGGTCTACAGCAGCAGTAAGACATACAACTGTACGGTAGTCCGTTGAAGCTAGCCGAATATTCGCAACGCACATGCACGGGTTCATCCGTTGAGCAGTACATTGTTATACAATCTTGTCGATTCTGCCACATCAAATCTGTCTGTGGCTTGGTTCTTTGGCTCGGATTCTCCCCGCTGCAGTGTCATGAAATGCGTGTGTCGTCTGAGTAGTCTGCGGGTCAATTTCAGACGACGTTCCGCTGATGTCATGCTTTTCGCTTATCTGGACATTCTCAGCGAAGGCATCTCTTCGAATTGTCTAATTCTTCCCACGACGGCCTTCTCAAAGCCGCATGCGACTCAACTGTGCAGCACAATGTGAATTAAAGTTGCGAATGTTCATGTAAGGCTGGCTCTCTACTAATCTCAGCTCACCTCAATTGCAAGGTACAAACGAGGTAATGCCAGCCAAGCTGGATGGGCAGCCTGTATTTCACACAATAGTATCCTTATTTCGTACAAAAACTAAACTACTTTTGGCAATGCCAAGAGCACTTCTACTATAAGGTTTATAACACTTAGAGATTACAGCTGGTTACGCGCTACATTACTACCTTACAGCGCAATGCGCAAGTTAGGCTACCGCCAATAGGCGGCAGTTCTACCGTAGCCACTTTTCTACCGTAGATCTACCGTAGAATAGTTATAGTAGTTAAATAACCGTATTAAAAAGTTCTACTCTACTAAAAAGTTAAAAGCGTATATTTTTACTAATATATCTATAATATTAGTTCGATTTAATAAGTTTCTTTTTTACGTCTTTTTTTACTATCTAGTACTAGACTATTACGATAAAAGTAAAAGAAAAGACTATTTACGCTATAAACTACTACGCTATTACTATAAGTCTATAATCGCGAATTCTCCGAAAAATTTTAGGAATTTAAATTATACTTAATAAAAGTACTAGTTATTGGCTAATACTAAATAGTATTAGTATATCTACCCCTAGACCGTCACGGTATATATACCGTAGTTAGTTATCTACCGTATTTCTACCGTAGTAATATTTCTACCGTAGGTTTACCGTAGTCCAACATGGTAGTGGCGCCGTAAGGTAGTTATCTACCGT
>NW_008751652.1:2552965-2648497 GCF_000230625.1 Exophiala dermatitidis NIH/UT8656
GGCGCCGTAAGGTAGTTATCTACCGTATTTCTACCGTAGTAATATTTCTACCGTAGGTCTACCGTAGTCCAACATGGTAGTGGCGCCGTAAGGTATATACCTACAATACTGTACAGCACCCCCGATTACGCCTATAACTGTACACCTACAACGCCTATAACTATATACCTACACCGCTTACCACTACGTACCTATAACTGTAGTGCGCGCCTACAGCTATACGCCTATAGCTACGCACTTCTATAGGTACATAGGTATAGGTGTGCAGTTATAAGCGTATAGTTATAGGCGCGTAGTTATAGACGTGTAGGTGTAGGCGTGTAGGTGTAGGCGTGTAGGTGTAGGCGGGTAGGTGTAGGCGTGTAGGTGTAGGCGTGTAGGTGTAGGCGTGTAGGTGTAGGCATATAGGTGTAGGCGTGTAGGTATAGGCGTGTAGGTGTAGGCGTATAGGTGTAGGCGTGCAATTATAGGTGTGCTGTTATAGGCGTTACAGGCGTTGCAGGCGCAGAGCCGTACCGCAATAGGCGGGTGGGCAATAATATAGGATGTATTGACTTACGAGATATACGGCGCTATAGGCACTAAATGGAAGTAGACTAAAAATCGCTGAAATAAGTTTAGTTTTTATGCGAAATAAGGATGCGATTGTGCGAAATACGGGCTGCCAGCTGGATGCGGATCTTCGCCTGAACTGATGCCGTGGCGGGCATCATTTCTGATGCGATTGACCCACCTGTGCACCAGCCGTCGTCTACGTACTGTACCTTTGCCGGTTTCTACTGGACGGCGTTGTCAGTTCGACGGCATTCGTGGCTTGCCATTGCATCACATCCACAAGGTATTTTGTACCAAAGTACCTGATATGGCGACGCCAGTTCCAGAACAGGTACACCCATATCTCACAGGGGTCCCTGGTCTTGTCTCTCTTTCGCAGATGGCTCTGAAGGCCGAACATTTTGTTTTTGACTTCATGTTTACATCTTTTTGTTGATACATTTACGAGAAATCTTTGCATCCATTACCAACTCCATTAAACTTGACAAGGACCTTCGGCAGCAGATACTGGGAGCGTGAACGTTGAGTGCCAGTCCGGGTCTTTTGCAAATACAGACAAGATTATATCCATTATTGCTTCGAGACCCAACCGAGACCCTAGTGGACAATACGTGCTAGGAAAGGACTACATCTTTGCAAAGCTGAGCAGTGTGCGAGGACGAAACCTCTCTTTCTTTCTGTTCAATGTGGTCGGCGGTCCAGTATCGTCGACTGGGCAAACAAGTCGAGCGAGATTGGAACAGGCGTCACAACGGAAAGGAGTTTGCGGAAGATGCCGATGCCAATGTCGACGTCGAAGCCGGAAATCGCGTCAAATCGCCTCGAACGGCTTCCTCTCCTTCGACTTTGAGGTCAGTCTCAGACTCTCGTACGAGCACCGAACGTTTCGACCACTCTTCAGATCAGACTCCGATAGGGGAAAAAGAACATCAAGGTTCTAACCAAGGGGATCGTGTATCCGAGAAGTCCTCGACAGCCGATGGATCAAGGAGTGACAATGACAATGAAAAAATCCTGGTCGAGTTAGAAGGGGAGTCGGACCCCCTCGACCCATGCAACTGGTCTCTTCGCTCACGGTCCATCAATATTGCGGTCCTCTCGTTCCTCATCTTCGCACAAGGTTGGGCCGGCGCCGCGGACTCGATGGCCAACGAGTCCATTAGCAAAGAGTTCCACGTCAGCGCCGTGGCCGAGAACCTCTCGCAGTCAATGTATTTGTTTGGTATTGGTTCTGGATGTCTCATTGTCGGACCACTTTCGGAAACGGTTGGGCGGAACCCGACGTACCTGGTATCGTCACTCTGCTACATGTTCTTCGTGCTCGGCTCGGCACTCGTGCACAAATTTGGAGGACAGGTGGTATGTCGATACTTTGTGGGGTTGTTCGCCAGCGCCACCTTGGGCATCAACGGCGCCAGTGTGGGAGACCAGTTCCGGGCGGTGAAGCGATCGTTTGTGTTTCCGGTCATCGCATGGGCCAATGTTGCTGGTAGGTCAAGCAGACATCTCGCCTTAACCTTATGCGCATAGTGTTCATTAACCAAACGTCATGAGTCTTTTGGGCATCTGCTGACATTTCATGTTCTGTAGCTCCCATGATGGCACCCGTGGCAGGCGGATGGATAACCTCGGACCCAAAACTAGGCTGGCGATGGTGCGAATGGATCACACTAATCATCTCGGCGGCAGCATTCATCGTGGCATTTTTGTTCTTGCCAGAAACATATCTTCCAGTGCTGCTTGACTGGAAAGCCAAACATCTCCGACGCGTGACCGGCGACGATCGATACCAGTCCAAACACGCCGAAATACCGTCCCTTGCAAAAAGAGTCAAACAGGTCCTCCCGATGTCAGTGACATTCTGCACCACCGAACCCGTCATCGTCGTGCTAGGCGCGTTCCTGGTCCTGTTGTACATCCTCATGTACTCCTTCCTCTCGGGTTTCGAGTACATTTTCAAAAAAAGATAGGGAATCTCAGATGGATTGGAAGGCTCATGTTTTGCGGCCATCGCAGTCGGATCGACTGTTTTCACGCTGTGCGCTCCAGGAATGTACAGTCGGGCACGACAAAGAACGAACCACAAGCCCCGTACCCCAGTCGACCCGGAGTCACGACTCTGGCCCGCCATCACAACGGCGCCCTTGTTGCCCATCGTCCTGTTCTGGCTCGGTTGGACGAATTACCCGTCGATCTCCATCTGGTCTGGCTTGGGCGCCTGTTTTGCTTTCGGTATTGTCATTACCGCCATGTACGTCGCCACTTACGAGTATATCATCGACAGCTACGGCGAGCATTCGGCCGTCGCACTCGCCAGCATCACCATGGCCCGCTATTTTATCTCGGGTGGCATGGTCCTCGCCGCCAGGCCCATGTATAATGCCATCGGCGTGCATTGGACAATGACTTGGTTGGGATGTATTGCTGTGCTGCTGACGCCTGCCCCTTTGCTGTTTTGGAAGTATGGGCGGCGCTTGAGGGAGAGGAGTCCGTATGCCACTGCCGATTGAGTTAGATCAGTTAGACAGTTAGCTTAGAGGCTAGAATATGTGTCTGTATCAAACACTGCGGATGTCTGCAAGTATATGTTGTTTGATCGACTGTGTCACGGTGTTCTACTATGCTAGACTAAGACAATATGAATGAGTAAACATGCATACATACATATATATCTGCCTGATACGTCTTTCTGCAGGTGGGACGAAACTCTCGGAAGTCGAGCCCTCAATATTCTACTTGGGATACCACCGCACGTTCGTTCCCCCGTTTTACTATTACTAGTTCGTTGCGGTCGACACGTCCCATGTACGGAGGCAGGGACATTGATAAGTAGGTAAGAATCCTAGAGAGTTGCAGAAGACATATAAGTGGCATACCTCAATCACTAGGGAAGGTGAATTGTTTCCCGTCCGTTACCGATAAAGATACTCCAGCTGCTATATTTTGGCCGTCGAAGGTTCGGTTTGTTCTGCCGGTTCAACACACCGAATTGTTTCTATGTCCGGGTTTTCTAAGCTCATGCTCCTGCTAGTCCCGCTCAGCAGCCCCGGTCGCGAAATCCAATCCAACCGAATCGAAGGTAAGATAGAACGCCCGCCAATGTCGCCGCCTAAAAGCAAAAAGGGCCCCCGTGTGTGTGAAGGGCTTGAGTCTATCATGCCATGAACTCTTGCACATTGACAGCCCTCTTCAGACTCCTCCTCTGCGCACTTCCCGTCAAAGCCTGTGCCGCATTATCATTCGGCTGAGCATCACCGAAACCACAGCCGCCGTCCCTAGTCTGGGCAATGATGGCACCCGCACATTTGCCCGAGTTGAACCCACAACAGCCGGAAGCGCAGTCGGCATCACTGAGACATTGGCCCGTGATGAATTGTGTCCCGCTGCCGGTGCCGACATTGGCTGCACCGGGAGCGGCACTGTTGATTGAGGCGGTTGAAGCGGCTGCTGTGACGGTTGCAAAAGCACCACTTCCACTATCACTGCCACTTCCAGACCCAGTACCAGCGTCGGCGGCTGCTGTCGACGTTGCTGTCGCCGCACCACCAGTAAGGGCCTGTGCAGCATTATCATTTGGTTGTGCGTCGCCAAAGCCACAGCCTCCATCGCGCGTCTGGGCAATAATGGCGCCGGCACATTTGCCGCTGTTGAACCCACAGCATCCGGAAGCGCAGTCTGCGTCGCTTAAGCATTGGCCTGTGATGAACTGGGTTCCGGAGCTGGTTCCCACGTTGGCAGCTCCGGGAGCGTTGCTGTCGATGCCGGAGCTGGAGCTGGAGCCGCTTTGAACGGCTGCTGCTGCTGTTGATGCTGCAGTTTGACCAGCACCACTGCCGCCGCCAGTCAAAGCTTGCGCAGCGTTGTCGTTGGGTTGCGCGTCTCCAAAGCCACATCCGCCATCACGTTCCTGCGCAACCACCGGACCCGCACATTTGCCGCTGTTGAAGCCACAGCATCCAGATGCGCAGTCGGCGTCACTGGTGCATGCCCCCGTGATGAATTGGGTTCCCGCCCCTTGGGCCAAGTTGCATAGCGCCACTGAGGAGAAGAAACGGATGTCAGTCAGTCAGGACAGAAAGACCGCTTTGAATAAAGAGTGACTTACAGTTTAAAAGGACGAAGATAAGTGTCCACGGTTTTGAAGGCATTGTGGGGGACGAATCAAAGTGTAAAACCTGAAGTTGGAAGGAAGAAAAGCAACTTGCTTGGTGTATGTTTGCAATTTGACTGATCCAGCAGTCGAAGGGGTGACGATCAAGAAGTAATTTTGAGAGGAAGAAGAAGAAGCAGAAGAGGGTATCAATGCTTGCTTTTGCAGAAGGGAGGGAGCCTTGAAGAATGAACAAATACCGGAAAGAATCGAAGCAACGAACAGATACCGTGGTTGAGAAAAGGCAGAAGTCTAGAATAGCAAATACTTGCCGACCGTGGAGGTAGGCGCACGATATATATCAGGATGTAGTAGGACATTACCTGGTAGTCCTACCTAGTTCCCTTCTCCTGACATGGTTTCTTGGTACAATGGTACCCAGTCAGTCCTGATCTCAATTTCAATTAGGCAACGAATTGTTCCAGAATAGAGTGTGCCTTGCCTTGCCGCTGGAGTGGAATAGACGCAATTACTCGATCAGCTAGCCACGCTCTGCCAGTCTGGATCTGGATCTGCAACCAGTTGTTCCAGATTGCAGTGCGCCTTGCCGGGGGTAATTGAATCAATCACACGCTGAGCCACGCTTGTCTCGGAGAACAAAACACGCACTTGTATCTTATGGTTGGGAAGTGAACATACCTGCTGCAGTTGGTCGTGGTATGAAACAAATGCAGTGGCAGATGAAAACACGGACAAGGCTGACACTTGTCTCGGGACGCAGCCTCGTCAGGAGTGTCGCATAATTGTTTCCATGCGGTCAGGCTACGAGGCCGACGGTGAATGTGATTGGTCCGCTGCTTTCAGCCTCCTGGAACGGCCCAATCACGACCGATATAGCAGAATGCGTGTCCTGTCTGAAAGTCCATGTTTCCTTTGGTAGTATTTACCCAGTGATGAGCGGCAAAGCGAGCGTCTCGCAAGGTATGGGATGGGAGCCGAAACTCCCCTTACGATGATCTTTAGTAGTGGTGGTGGTGGCTGAGAGATTTTGCGGGGTGGCTGGAACAGCCATACAGTGCACTCCTCAACGTGTATCTTCAAACACTCGCATCCAGTTCAAACCCCAACCCTTGTTGTCTCACTTCAGGTAGGTGGTGGCGATTGCACCCATATGGTCCCAGACTCTCAGTGTATGTCTCTGTGGATTAGATCCTGGATCGATCAGATTCATCGGCATCCAACCTCAGGGACGCTGCAGCGATTCGCGCATCGTCCTCCCGTGGGCGATCAGACGGTAGGAACTGGACAAGAAGCCTGGCGACTGGTTTTCTGAAGATTACCTTGAAGGTAGACGGGAGACCTGGTGCGCGTCCTTCCCCCTGGGAGAGACTGATCCAGTAGTACCTACCTTATGCATATTGGACGGCCCGATTAGTTGGCGCTTGACTTCTTCGTTCTCCCGACATGAACCCCAATTGACGTGCTGGAGAGGAAATGGGCCTTTATAGTACATACATATGTATGTGGCAAGGGCCCGTCAGTAGGCGCTCGGCTTTTCCATCCTAGATATGAAGCCCGATTTTCTTTCCGTGGCATGTGAATGGCTCCCAAGCCCCTCAACACAGGAGTGTGTTGAGGGTATCGCGAGGCATAATATGAGCGGTAGCTAGCTTGATGCCACGAAGGAAGACATGGGCGGCGCAATGGAAAAACTGTCATTGCACACAGTGCGGGCCCGTCGAGCGTAATACGGCTGTTGCTGTCAAGAATACATTTTGCTCTCATTGATGCTACTAATAAATAATGGGATCTCAATCCAAGCACATGCGCAATCATCGCTGGCAAAGCACAAATCCAGCGATAGCACGCTCTCAGCCTATTCTCTTGCTTTCCCGGTTCGATGTGATGCCCACCAGGGAGTATCAACGTGGCTAGCTCATCAGCTCTCACCCAGGCACGACGAGCGCAGTCATAGTACCAGTCGAACCTCGGTCGTTCATTCACCCACCACCTTCGCACCTGTCACACCATCGGCCAGTCACTCACCCTTCAATTTGTCCTGCTTGACTCTGAAAGCATCCTCCAGGAGGGTCTGCTCCTCCTTGACATGAGTGGCCTTCAATCCAGTGGCAACCGACGCCGAAGGATCACGTCCTGCGTACATCACGTGTCGTCTGTTGTGGTATTGCGTCTCGTTCAGAAGCGTCTCAATGCGGGGCTGGACGAAGCTCCAGGCACCGGCGTTCAAGGGTTCTTCCTGACACCACACAATGGTCTTGGCGTTCTTGTAGGTGTCCAAGTTCTCCTTCAACAGTGCCCATGGGAACGGATTAAGCTGCTCGATACGGGTAATGGCAGCGTTCTTGATGCCTTTGTCGGCACGATGTTTGTGAAGCGCGGCATACACCTGACCCGTACACAAGATGATACGGTCGATCTCATCGGGGTCGTTAATGGACTTGCCATGTTCAGTCTCAGGAATGATCCATTGGAAGTGCGAATCTCCGATAAAGTCGTCAATGTCGGAACGGGCCAGCGGGTGACGCAGCAGAGATTTCGAGAAGAAGACAATAAGAGCTGTGACAATGTCAGTTAGATATCAAAGGTAAGGACAGGATACACTTACGTTTTCGGAATTGTCTGTTCATCTGTCGGCGGAGAATGTGGAAGTAGTTGGCAGGAGTGGTCATGTATGCGACCTGCATGTTGCAGTCTTGGTGCTGTCTCTCGAGCTTGTCTGGCGATGGGAAAACACGAGGTTCCTCGTTGCAAAGCTGAAGATACCGTTCAATACGTCCTGAAGAGTGCTCAGGGCCTTGGCCATCGTAACCGTGAGGCAGCGACATCACCAGACCTGATCTCTGCAACCATTTCACTTCGCCCGAGGCGATGAACTGATCAATGATACATTGGGCATTGTTGGCAAAGTCACCGAATTGCGCTTCCCACATGACAAGCGCATTCGGAGACGACAGTGAGTAACCGTATTCAAAACCGAGAACGCCGAACTCGCTCAGGGAAGAGTTGGAAATGGTGAAAGCTCCCTGGTCTTTGGACAGGTTGTTGAGCGGAGTATAAGTTTCCTCGTTCTCCTGGTCATGCAAGACGGCATGGCGCTGAGAGAATGTGCCACGCTCAACATCCTGACCCGAAACTCGGACGTGATGGCCCTCGAGACACAGAGTACCAAAAGCCAGAGCTTCAGCAGTGGCCCAATCAATACCCGTGCCGTCATCAATAGCCTTCTTTCTGCCACCAAGAATACGCTTAAGATTTCGGTGGACATGGAAGCCCTCGGGCGCCGAGCTGATCTTGTCTCCGATCAAGCTCAACACATCACGGTCCACGCCAGTTGGTGGATGCGGGAGCACCTCGGTTGCCAGTTCCTTGGGCGTCTTGAATCCATTCCATGCGGACGTCAACCACTCCCTTCCGGTGGGCTGGTAGTCTTTGCTTCGGTCGAAACTGTCGTTCAGCATTCCCCATACCCATTTCTTGTGCTCCTCGATGTCCTCCTTGGCAAAGGTGCCCTCCTCCAGCAGTCTTTCAACATACTTGTCCAGTTGGGGCTTTTGCTGCGAGATTCGCTTGTACATCAAAGGTTGGGTGAAGGACGGTTGATCGGTTTCGTTGTGACCCTGCTTACGATAGCAGACAATGTCGATGACACAGTCCTTTTTGAAATCGGCTCTCCAGTCAGCGGCAAGCTGGCAAACAAAGTTTACCGCTTCCACGTCGTCACCGTTAACATGGAAAACAGGGGCGTCAATGGCCTTGGCAATATCGGAACAGTAAGGTGTCGACCGAGCGAATCTAGGGTCGGTCGTGAAACCAATCTGGTTGTTCACGATAATGTGAATGGTGCCGCCCGTGGAGTATGCGGGCAGGGCGTGCAAACCCAGGGTCTCGTATACAACACCCTGCGCAGCAAAGGCAGCGTCACCGTGCAGCAAAACACCCATGGCGGTCTGGTGCTTCTTCTCATCATTGTTGTAATGTTGAATGGCACGAGTCTTGCCAAGCACAACGGGATCTTCGGCTTCCAGATGGGACGGATTTGCGACCAGCGACAATTGGACGCGCTTGCCGGACGGGGTTGGACGTTCAAAGTTCATTCCGAGATGATATTTCACATCACCCGAGCCTTCGTCACCCGCTTCTGCCGTGCCGGAAAATTCACTAAAAATCGACTCATTGGGCTTGCGAACGACGTTGCTCAACACGTTCAGCCGTCCTCTGTGCGGCATACCAATCACAATATCCTTGATGCCGTAGTCGACGCTGCGGTCAATCATGGCTTTCATACCCGGCACCAGCGATTCGCAACCTTCCAAACCAAAACGTTTGTCGTTGGGGTACTTGGTGGCCAGGAAGCTCTCGAAACTGGAGCTCCAAATTAACCGGTCCAAAATACGACGCTTGTCATCCACGGAATACTTGTAGGGCGTTGGGACTTCGATTCTGTTTCTGATCCAGTCACACTGCTCTCGATGCGGGATGTGGATATATTCGACGCCGTAGGAACCGCAGTAAATCTTTTCACAAGCAGCGATAATATCGCGGAGTTTCATCTTTTTGCGCGTCTCCGTGGCGAATCTGGGCAAGATACCAGGCCCGAGGGTGAACTCTTGATCGAGATCAGCTTCCGTGAAACCGTAGTGGTCCAGTTCGAGTTCCTTGGGTCTGCGGTATCCAAATGCCTCCGCCTCTCCACGGATTCCAAGAGGATCAGTCTTTGCTTTGTGGTGGCCAGTAGCCTGGTAAGCGCGGACGAGCAGTTGGACTTTGAGATGGTTCGTGACGTCGACGTCGCCGGCGGGAAAGGCGCTGGGGGCGATACCAGCTGCGCCCTCGGCTTGGGAGATCAAGCCTGGCGGAGGCTGGAAGGCTCGAGACACGGGCATGTTGCCTTCTTCCATGTTGTGGAAGTAAGCTTGCCATGAGACGTGAACGGAGGAAGGATCTTGTTTCCAGGCTAGGTACATCTCGTCAATGTAGTTTGCCGCATTGCCTGAGAGGAACGAGTCGTTCGGGTCCTGAAGTGGTCAGTGAGTGAAGCGCAACAAATTCCACGCTCAACATACTACGCCTTTGTTGAATTCGCCGGCCGCAATGGCATAGCTTCTGCGCTGCATAGAGCTACAAGCCACCACGGCCAACGGTTTCCGACCTGCGACGAGAGCATTCTGACGGCTTGCCGAAGCGATCTGTGATTTGGACGAGGTGTGCAAGAACCTCGAGGCGTGAACGGCTCTCAGAGAGAGCTTACCCGCCGTGCAACGATACATGATGACAACCCTGGAGAGCTACTGATACAACGAACGATCCATAGGAGAAGAGAGCCGAAGAGGAAACGAAAGTCCCCAGCTGACAACACCAACCACCAGCGAAGGAGTGGAAAGGTGTAAGAGGAGTCTGGTGCAGACTTGAATGACGAGGTGTCGAGGATTTGAGGAGAGAAGACGGATGTTGGTAAGAGTATGGGACTGCCACTGGATGCTCCTAAAGATCCGGCTCTGAGGCATTTGATTCTGTCATGGCGCAGCTCAAGTTTCCCTGCCAAGCGGTATCCCCGGCTCTGGCGCTGATTTCGGTTGTGAAATGCTGCTGCCTTTGCAACGGCCAATAGAAACTGTCTGACCACCGAATTATTGCCGCCATGAGAGGCTGCGGGAGGCTGTATCTTGCTGCCGCTATAGTGACACCCCATCACGGGGCAATCTAGGAATCGGACGGAGCTTCAGGCCGATCATTTGCATCCAGTCACAGTTCATTCGTCGCTAATGGTAACCAGAAAACAAGGTAACTAACGGGTTTCAGTTTCACTACACGCTTCTATCTCGGCTCTCTGGCGGGGGGTTTGGCAATTAGCTGCTGCTGCTTTTGCAAGATTTGCTCTCAGAAAACTAAAGTTATAATCAGATCTGTGCAGAGGGCGAAAATGACTTTATGCTTCTGGCCCTGTCGATATCAACGACAGGATCGATGGAACAGACTTTACGCTCGCTCGAGTCGATGACTCTGCACTTTAGACCGAGAAGGTTGTTTGTTGGTTTGTCCTTCAAAACATTCCGCGAAGTTGATACATAGAAGCGATCCTGGGACCGCCCCGCTTGCATCCACTACCCACTCTTTCTCAATTCCTCAATTCCGCTGTCGTCCTCGTCGACGATGGCGAGGCATTCAATTCAACATGAGCTCCTCGCTCATCCTGAGCTTCAACACACGCCTTCATTGCCGGGATAGAGGAGAATTCCCTATACGGCAACAGGGCAAATGTTGTACATACCAAAAGCTCGGCGGGTGCAAGGGCGAAGATGCCGTGCATCGTGAGTGCAAATTCCAACATTGTAAATCATGGCGTCTCCTTCAAACCATGCACTCATCGCGCTGGGGAAATATCTGCTTGATGTTGTATCTTGTATATACGTTCTTGTCATCAGTCTCGGTTTGGCCTGTTCGGGGCAGTTCTCTCCGAGCGAGGACGTGGAGTACCCCGTCCTTGCGCCATCAAAATTGGAGAAATAAACAACATCGGATTTTGTCTGCGCGAGGCACCTTCACTCTTTGAGATATCGAGTTTTAAACGAAATCTACCAGAGAAAAGCTATGCAACTGGGGGCTTGATTTCTTTGGTTCTCTTGCAAAGATCGGAGTCTCCTTCAAATCGGTATCGGTTGGTCTCTAATCTAGAACTACTACAACACCTCTCGGACCATGACTTCCTCGGCAAAAGCGGATCCCATTGCCATCCCAACTTACACCATCATCCAGGCTGACGGGCTTTATCCTGTGAGTTTCTCGTATCTCATTCCCTTGGTCCAATTGTCTTCGTTCATTCTCGCTCTAAATCTGTCCCTCCACCACTGGTATACCACCCACAACCTTTTTACTAATGCGCGCTGCCATTTCCGAATGTAGGACGACACAGTCGAGCAAGAAATCTTCCAGCCCAGACCAGGCCAGAACTACGCCGTGAAATACATCCAAACCAACCTATGGCCGACCGGGGTCCCAAATCGAAGACCATGGTCAGATATCGATCCTGGTCTTCGAGAACAAGTCGACGGCATCATGGTGCTCAAGATGAGTTTCAAGGCGGAAGATCTGGCGCTGTTTCCGAGACTAAAGGTGTGAGTTTAGGTGCACTGTTCTGAATTGGAATGCTTGCTATCGAGGATCGAACTTGTCGTTCAAAAATATTGTTCCGAAAATATTGTTCCGAACGACAAGAGATGCTGCCCCAGATGATCGCCATTCATCGGTGTCACGTTGCTCGGTATCTACGTACTGACATGTTCCATTTTTGTTTTGCTCAACAGCATAGTTCGCATGGGTGTCGGATATGATCGACTCGACCGAGTAGCCCTGGCCAAGCGAGGTGTCACGGTATGCAATGTCCCAGGTAAGAAAGAAACCTGCAATCCAACAGAGAGTACTTTCGACAGATAGCGCTGCATTGCAAATGCGCCTCTCTCTTACTTTACCTAACCCTCTCAAATACTCCGTATCACAATCAGATACTAAACCCCATTTTCTGTTCTATGATCCATCAGACTACGGAACATGCGAAATAGCCGACCACGCACTAGCCCTCGCCCTCTCCCTCCGCCGCGGCATCCTCTTACACAACGACACACAGCGCGCCACACCCCCCGCACCATGGATGTACATCGACACCCCCTTAGTTTCCCGGATTCAAGGCGCAACGTTTGGCATTTTGGGGATGGGCCGGATCGGAACAGCGGCCGCATTGAGGGCCAAAGCATTCAGCTGGCACGTTCTCTTCTACGACCCGTACGTAAAGAATGGAACCGACAAGAGTCTAGGCGTGGAACGAACACGAGACATCAAAGAGCTGTTTCGGCGTAGCACCACCTTGAGCCTCCATTGTCCATGCACGCGCGAAACGAGAGGTATGGTCGGTTATGACTTGTTATCTCTCTTACCTCGCGGCGCCGTCTTTGTCAATACCGCCAGAGGCGAAATCGTCGATTTGGATGCCGTCGAGAGGTGTTTGCGTGAAGGAATCATTAGCGGAGCGGGGCTCGATGTGCTTCCCGAAGAACCAATCCCCGAAAACAACGTCCATCCGCTCATTCAAGCGTACAGAAGCAAAGAGCCCTGGCTGCAGGGCCGTATGACCCTAACCTGTCATACCGCCTTCTACTCCCCCCAAAGCTTTGTCGATATCAGAGTTAAGAGCGCCGAAACTATGCGCGATGTCCTGATCGATGGAGGGGATAGTAATGTCATAACACCGGACATGGAGTAGAAATAGAAGAGAGCAGGAGTCCTGACATGCTATGCTTTTCCTTCTGAAACGTCTCGCCCAGCAAAAGGAAACGGGGAAGAAAAAAGGCCTCCGGTGGTAGCAATTGAAAGTCCTAACCTCGAAGACTTGACGAAAAAAAAAAAGAGAGCAAGGCCGGAGGTACCTATGTTTGCCTCCACAATGACTTTGACGAACCCTTATCTTCATGGCCTGCGACCCAGTACAGGCCGAACGTAAGGGTCAAATGTCGGTTCGTGTCGGGTACTTACTTGACGCAGTGAGGACTGCGTCGCCAGCTTTGGGTATTTTATGCTTCGAATCGATATACTTCCAACTGGCATAATTTGGCATTACGGAGACCATCGAATATGGGATGCAAGAGCTCAAGGATAAGGTGAAGACACAATGAATCAGGATTCAGCGCCACAGCTTTCGGTAGCTTGGAAACGAGGACAACAACAAGGATTCAATGATCCCTCAGGACAGTGAACCACTCTTGAGATTACATCTTGCATAGTGTTTCTTTTCTATCTTTCTCTTTCTCTATCTCGACCACCCGCGCTCATCCGCTGACATATCTATAACCTAGCCTTACCCGACAACAAAAGCTGCTCCGCCTCCTTCGTCAACGGAACATACCCAGAGCCTTCTTTTTCGATCCAATAGATTCTATCCTTACTACCAGGAGGTAAAGAGAAGCCTATTGTCATCAGCAAACGAAGTCGAAAAAGAATCGAAAGCAGTCCTCTCACCTTCTTGACGAAGTCCAGTTTTCAACTTCTTCATGATCGGCGAAACTCTATCTGGCTCGGCATCCGCAGCAACATCTTTCGTCGCAGACTGCGTGGACACCAACACACGCAGGAACCGCGGCACGGCGTACGAGGGCAAAGCGGCGCTTTCGTTGGTGGTGGCCCATTTTTCCAGCTGGGCTACGGTTTCCTTTTCGACCGCCGTGGGCGTTTCGGAATTGCTGTCCGAAGTAAAGGTGATGGCGGCACAGCCCAATTGACCGTCGTAGCCATACCTGTTCATCGGGATGGCATAGACATTAACCGAGGCAATGTTCGGATGGCGGCTGAAGCAGCTTTCGACTTCAGTCGTGGAAATGTTGTGCCCTTTGGCGCGGTAGGTGTCGCCTAGTCTGTCATGGAAGGATATGAAACCTTCTTTGTCCTAGAAGCAACAAACACACGTTAGTCCGAGTATTTGCAACCAAGCTACAACACTCTTTGCTATCGGAATCAGGTTTGGCTAGGCACACTCCACTCGTGGCCGTTCAACTTCGCGTAGAAAGGTCTACCCCGGCCGGCACAGAGAAAACTGAACAGGTATGTTAGGTATCGAACTTACTATAACCAAGGCGTCGCCCAGCCTGAAAAACTCATCACCCTTCCTAAACACATCTCTCAACACCTTCTTGTCTGTGGCTTCCTTCCCACCTTCACCAACATAGTCGTGTCTCCGTTGGAACGGCGGCGTGATTCTGCAGATCGACTCACCGACCTCGCCAGCTTTGGTTTTCATACAAAACCCGGTCTTGGGATCCCGCAAGATCTCCCCGCTTTCCAAATCAGTTCGAACAATATAAAACGAATCCTGGCCGAAATTGCGCATCAGAGGGCCCCAGTGGGCGACTTTGCCGACCCCATAATCGTTCATGTTCGAGTTGACAAGTGACGTGGTCGCCTCACTGGCCGAATAGTACTCGACGATCCAGGGAATCCCGAACCTTTCTCGTACGGCCCGCCAGACGGTAGGTGATAGCCCGAGTCCGAATGCCAGATCCACGTCATGGTCTTTCTCGTCTTGGAACCGAGGATCTGGCGGTGACTGGACGAGATATCGTAGCATCTCACCGATGTACAAGATGGCATTGGCTCGAGAGCGACGGACGTCAGCCCAGAACTCGCGGCGGGAAAAGCGACGTGCAAAAATCATGGTCCCCGACGTTGCGTGTGTTGCGGGAAGAGCGGCGAATCTGAAACGAGAAGTCAGCAAGGGGATCAGAGACTCGGAGCCATGAGTAAGTCTAAATGCGAGTGAGAGCCGTAAGGTAGTCTGAAAAGTATTGTCCATCTTGGTTGCCAAGTGGCATACACCTCTGACGCACACGAGACTCGGAAAAACCAAGTCGAGAGGAATGCATGCAGCAGGGACCATTTAGAACAAACAATTGATATACACTTACGTCGCAGTACCATGAAACATGGGCAAGCAAACATAAAAGCGACGTTTCTTGTTCTGCATTCCAGGCCATCTAGTCGGACACGTCGATGACAAGCTATACCCGGCAGGCCAGATCAAAGCTTTTGGGAGTCCCGTCGTGCCGGACGTAAACAAATATTGCGAAGCGTCGGTATGGTGCACCTTGGGCCTGGTGGCCTTGGGGAAGTCACCCATTTCCGGCATCACCGGAGGCAGTTCGTCGTGTCGCACTGACAAAATGCCTGGCCCTGAAGGCCATTGATCCAGTGGTGGATAAGTGTTGTGATCATACAAAACCAACTGCTTGACCCGTGGACAGGAAGGGTTGCCGTCAAAACCGCTGCTGGTCAAGTTGAAAGTCTGCATTATGATTGCCGCCAATTCGTAGCTGGTGATGAGCAGTTCGGCCTCGCTGACCTTGAGACAGTGTTTGATATGGTCACCAGTGACGGAAGTGTTGATGGGCGCCGGGATCGCACCCAGCTTGTACAGTGCCCACCAGGTGAAGATGAATTCGGGCGAGTTGTTGATGAACAAGCCGACCACCATGCGGTTGCGCACTCCCAGCCGCTGCAGCGTTTCGGCCCATCGTCCAACTTCCTCCCGGAGACGTCGGTAGGTCCAACTCCGGTTTTCGAAGACCACAGCCTCTGCATTGTTGTCGTGGTGGTTGATGTCGTATGTGCAGTGAAGCACGTGGTAGAATGACCAGTCGTCTTCGCCGTGCTCCTTGTACAGATTCTCAACGTGCTTCTGCATCCGCTTGGCTCCACGCATCTGAGCAATGTCGCTGCCAATCGAGTATTTGGCATCCAGATACATGCCGGACACCACGGCGGCTGCCGCAGCGGCCGCAGCAGGGAGCAATGACATGATTAACGAGCCGTAACCAGGTTGTGAACGCGATGTCGTCTCAAGATCTTAACTCTGCTGCCTCACTTACTTACCATAGGAAGCTCCGTGTGCTATATTGATGGCCCAGAACATGCCTCCATGGGTGTAGACCAAATTCCCAAAGTAGTACCGCCTAACAACATTGGTGGAAAGGTGCCGCGGTCTGGAGTCCATGTTGCTTCTTGTGTGGGGAATTCGAGCGTAACACAGATAGATAGCCGTGGTTAAGCATGGCCAAAGGTCACTCGAATCCGGAGTGATTGGGGTAAACCCGCGGGACAAGCCCAGGAAACCTCGCTGTCTTCTGGGGCAGTGCCTCGGTATTGTCTCAGGCCACACAGGTCTAAGCGATCAATCGTTTCCCGGAGCGGTGCACAGCAGGATGCTACCCAATCGTTTCGTCGCAATCAAATAGTCTCTAGGACGACACGACTTTCGGACTTCGCTGGGGGTGAAACCAATATCTCGAGATCGGTCCATGCAGTAGAATACCGCTGACGCTCTATGCTCATGATTGAGCAGTACCCCTGAAAAGAAGAGCTCGGATTCGTAGAGTGACCACGGGATCCTCGAATTATCAAGACGCCCGGACTTGAGGGGTATCGCTTCTCCAAATCATGGGGGCAGTTCGAATACAGCGGCTCTTGGTCGCCAACAGGTAAGCCAGTCGCGATGCCACATATTACAGTAACAGTTGGGTTGACCAGGACACCTTGTGGGAAACAGGGGCGAGATTGCAATTCGAGTCATCTCGTCAGCCCGAGAGCTGGGGATACACACTGTTGCGGTGTACACTTCGGATGACTTGAATCATGCGATCCATGCCGACGAGGCTCTGCTTCTCAAGTCGCCCGGCGACTTCATGAACAAAGACCTTCTGAAGCAGTTGTGCCTCGACAACAAGATCGACTCCGTCCATCCCGCATACGGCTTTTTGTCGGAAAATGCAGAGTTCGCAGAGTCCCTCGAGGCAGCGGGCATCCGGTTCATCGGGCCCACGCCGGACACGCTGAGTCGGACCGGAGACAAAACTGATGCTCGAGGGCTGGCAGAGTCTTGTGCTGTGCCAGTGTTACCCGCTCTCAAAGAGCCCATCTCCCAACTAGACCAGGCGTCGGAGTTCATCTCGAAGATTGGTTTCCCGTTAATGATCAAAGCTGTGGACGGCGGCGGAGGCAGAGGCATCCGTCTTGTTACTCGCCCAGAAGAGCTCCAGCAATCCTTTGATCGAGCCCGCGGAGAGTCACCGGGAGGGAAAGTGTTCATCGAAAAGGCCGCCGTGGATGGGTACCGGCATGTGGAGGTGCAAATTATCGGCGACGGGCGTGGCCAAGTATCCCATCTGTGGGAGCGTGAGTGCAGTATCCAGCGGAGGTCCGTACGCCTGCAAACTGCAAACATCAAAACACCATCTCTTGGTATACTTTTGCTGACTTACCTACAGATTCCAGAAAATGGTGGAGCTGGCGCCATCGACAATCCAAGACCGGGCGGTGGTCGCACAGGTGATTCAGAGCGCGATAAACCTAGCCCAGTCGGTAAGACACGCCCCTTGATCTCCGTCAAGCAACAATCATTCCTCTAATGAGCCTGCTATGCATCAGATACAATACCGCTCGCTCGGGACATTCGAATACCTCGTCCACGAGTCGAGACCCGAGTTTTATTTCCTCGAGGTCAACCCTCGCCTTCAGGTCGAACACACAGTAACCGAGGAGATTGCCAATGTGGACCTCGTACGGTCTCAACTGCTCATCGCCCAAGGAGCGAGCATCGACAGTCTCGGCCTTTCCTCCAACCTTCCAGGAGCATCATTCGGCAATCCGCCAGCAAAGGCCGCCATTCAATTGCGGGTCACGGCTGAGGATCCTGCACAGGGGTTCGCCCTCAGCATGGGTCGGATCGCCCAGTTCCACAGCCCTGGTGGCCGCGGTGTCAGGGTCGATACCCATCTCAGCGGCAGCCGGCCCACCGTGGTTGGATCATCGTTCGATTCTCTCCTTGCCAAGATCATAGTAAGTGCACCGACTCGCGAGGAGGCCAGAGTGAAAGGTTTGCGAGCACTGGACGAGTTGGTCGTGAATGGAGTGAAGACAAATTTGTCCGTGTTGCTCGGTACCCTGGCGTCAGCGGATTTTCAGGCCTCCAGATGCTCGACGCGTTGGCTCGAGGACAACCTTCAAGATATCCGCAAGCTCGGGGAAAGCCTGGTATCTTCGACTCGGGCTGCAAGGGAAGCTTCGTTTGGTGGAGCCTCCGGTAGCGATGCTGGCTCCTCTGCAGGGGCCGGCGTTGCGGGTCCATCCAGCTTGCTCTTCAAGAAAGGCGACTCGTTCCGTGTGAAATTGAGCGAGCTATTGGAGAATGGCGGCAAAGGGCCCGAGAGAGAACATCTCATCGTGCTCGACCGCATTGTGAACAACGACTTCCCCAACCTGATTGCAGGCGACGTGTCGCTGGTGACTGATTCCTCGGCCACAAAGAAGAAATTCACCGCCAGCCTTGCTGCAGCGGCCGCCGGAGCTGGCCTGGCATCTTCCCACCACCGGAAGGGTGACCCGTCCAACCCCAACCACGTCGTCTTGCCATTCCCCGGCACCGTGGTGGAAGTGGCGGTGGAGGAGGGCGACCACGTGAAAGAAGGGGAGGTGCTGATGGTTGTGCAGCAAATGAAGATGGAATTGGAAGTTCGCGCCCCATTTGCCGGCGTTGTGACCTGGGCCTGCGATGTGGAAGAGGGAGAAACTGTTGGAGAGGGCATGTTGATCTGCGAGATCCAGCCGGCGAAGGAGGCCGGAGGCAATGCGCCAGGCTTGAGTGCGAAGTTGTAATGTAGTTTCAGACACAGTACCTACCTAGGTACCAAAGAAGATCAACTTCCGAAGACAATTTCGAGCAGTCGCAGAGGGGACGCCAAAAAGATACGAACTTGACTCTGCCGCTCTCAGACCAAGAATGAAAAGAATCAGTAGAAATGTACAGCCGCGTCTTCCCTCGCTCTGGGTTAAATTCTGCCTCAGCTGTTGCAGCGGAGATGCATACCTGGGGACGACTTCAGACATCTCGAGTAACTTGAACAACTTAAACACAGAGATAGGTTCTAGCCTTGCATTATAAGTCCCTCGGAAGATCTAGGCACACATTGGACAGCAATGGATACCTACCTCAGGTAGCCTTTACTCTTGCCCTGGTTTATCTGAACGCATCAGGTTTCGAGTCAAGTTGATCAGCCCAGTACGACCAATTTACAATGCCATATTTACATATACATCCGAGTCTCATTCCTTTAGGTTGTAGATGACCGAAGTTCATCCTCCGGTGATATCTATCCAGCTGAGCCTGAGCCTCCCTTTCTCGAGCGTCCAGTCTCCTTTCCTGACAGCGACTACCGTATGACCCTATCAAACAAACCCTCGACATGTCTCCCCTTATCGACTTCTCTCTTATCTGAAACGAAAGAGGATAAAGGCATGAACTTGAACAGAACGAGTTCTGTTACCTGAAGCAACACCTTCCCGTCACTCCTTTCATGCCATAGACCCACCGCCCCGTCCATTTGCCGGCAGCTGGAAGCGACAAGCTGGATAGTCAATCAATAAGTGTACCTGAACCCTTCCAGTCCTTCAATAACGGTCCTTCCCTGCTTCTGCTTCTTGTTCTGGACGTAGAAATACGTGGTGGTGGTGCAGACAGACAGGAAAGTCAGACATGCAGCGGTGATACATGTGTATAGGCCGGGTCTGAACGGTACACAATCAATCAACCATTCCTCATTCATCTTCGAGCCGCCATCACAACAGCCAGAGGTGCTTTCTTACCTGTAATTCGGAGCATCCTGACTCCTAAAAGTCAAAGACCCAATAATCCCACCAATCCCACCAGCACCGACAATGGTCGCCGAGCAAAAAGCCCGACGCCACACACCTCGGATATTGTTTGCTTGGTAAGTCAGACTCAACGGGATATTCGACTGAGCGCCGCCGATGATCAAAAAGGCCCCGAAATATCGGACACCGCTGCCTTTTGCATATCCCAGGACAACAACGCCAATCACTTCAATGACACAGTTGAACAACAAAAATGGCGTGCGGAGCTGGATCCGATCGGAAATCACACTTTCTCCAAACCCCAAAATGGAAGCGAACACGTAGCACTTTGTCACAAAGAATTAGTTGCTGAAAGAGAATATAGCGTTGACGAGGAGATCCAGATGAATGGATGAGGTAGGGCTGACTTACTGGAGTACTCAAACATTGGGCAGCCGCCTCTGAAAATCCCAGCCCTTGTCTCAGGACGATCGGCAAGAAATACGCCGCGGCGTAGGTTACGACCGAAGTCAAGCCAAAGTTTGCCGCGTAAAGCCAGATTTTCCAGTCCAATGCGTTCTTGAGATACGGCACCAATCGGAACGGCGGAGCCTGGACATCCCTTCGGTCTCGGTTGATGCGATCAATGACCGTCTTGATTTCCTCGTCTTTGAGAAAGCGAAACGACTTGTGCGCGTCTTCGGGAAAGTCAACGATCAGGAAATATGCCAGCAGGCCAAAGAACACAGTAATGATGCCTTCCATGATGAAGATCCATCTCCATCCTGCATAGCCGCCGACACCATTCATCTTGGAAAGCTGTTACAACACCCAATAAGTTAGTATTGTCAACCACTGCTTTGGTGCCGTCCCCTTTTGGTTCACTTACCCCATATGCGAGAATACCACCAAATCCGGCAATCAAACTTCCTAGCAGATAAAAAGCGGCGTTCCGCTTGGCCACCTCTGCGCGCGTGTACCAAGTAGACAGCAAATAGGCACATGATGAGAAGAAACCGGCCTCAAGAATACCAAGCAAAATCCTAAGGGCAAGCATAGGTCTCCAGGCGTGGACAAGACCGTGCCCAACCATAACCAGTCCCCACGCGGTGACGATAAAGGACAAAAACCGTCCCGGACGAAGCTTTCGCGCAATCGCAGTCATTGGTGGTTGGAAGCATATGTAGAATGGAAAGAACACAAGGACAAGAAGGGTCTGCCACAAAAGTAACGTCAGCATTTTTGTTTCTGTTGCTATTTCTCTCGCACAATGTGCCAGTGTTTGACCTCAACGGGCATCTCTGCAGCTCTGGGCAGATTTCCAACAGATCTGTAGAGCCTGAGGCTTAGGATGGATCAAGTTTGAACTCACATAAGCATTCCCCTTCAACTTTAGATCTGTGCTCATTCCAGCAACAACTCTGTTTGTCCCAGGGCATCCAAAATCAGCTGCCGAACTTCCTGACACAACAAAAAGACCACCACTGAAAGTAATTAAGGGTGGAGTATACTCACGCATTCTGTTCTCATCAATTAGCTCTCACATCAGAAGAAACCAAACCAAGGCAATCATAGAGAGTATCTGCGGATTTGAAAGGAGGGCTCTCGTAGGAAGCCATCCTTTGAGACAGCAAAGGGAAGCCTAAGGTAACTTACAGGCAGATTGACACGGTCCACCAATGAAACCGTATACAACACTCCAAGGACAAGACATATCCTCACATCGATCTTTCTCTTCAGTCGCTTCACATAGGCCGGATTCGCCGTGTCGATGTCTTCCTCAATATCGAGCTCCGAGGAATGTTCCTCGTGCTGGGGCTTTTGCTTTTCTGCAACCACCTCCTTCGTGGTGGCCGTGGCCGTGGCTGTTGTCGTACTGCCGGTGGTGGACATGATCGAAGGGCCTTGGTCCTCTGCCTTTGCTGGCTTCTTTTCCTTGCAGCGTACAGCGCGAGAGAAGATATAGTCTGCAAACCCACAAATCCCGGGGGAGCGGTCAGATACATAACAACATTTACTAGTAGGCTGGACCTTCACTTCCCCGAGGGGCCCCAGAGGAGGGATAGCCACTTTTTCCTGGGGTTGATTCTGAAGTCTCGATTTGTCGAAAGGCCCCATATTGATCCATACAGATCCACAGCCTCGCGCGTGGGTACGTCTGGTCCGTCTTTCTTGGCTGTGTGCTGACTATCGTTTTCGGTTGTCGGTTATGCACTCAGACCCACAAGGCTCTGTCTCCAAGGAGGAACGTGGCACAACGGACTCCAGAAAGCCTGGCTTCTGGTATAGTATATAGGTAGCCGCGGTTATCCAACATTCTAGCATTGCGTCTTCTCGTGTTATAGCTGGTTTCGAGGCCCTCGTTCCACACCCTCGGCTTTCTTTGCGGAACTTGCACCGCGCATTACCAAGTATACACAGCCGTTTTGGGCCAGTCGCCGCACACACCATCCAGAATTCGGGGTTCGCCGTTAGTCGCAACCACGCCGCGATGCGCCGTCCTCATTATTATGGACGGTAAGAATGGAGGTACTAGCACTATTCCTGAACGGAAAATAAAAAAGCGTGCTGGTCGAGCATGTGCCTCTTGTCGAGCCCGCAAGGTCCGTTGCGATGTGGTACGTAGTGGGACCCCCTGTACCAACTGCCGGTTGGATTCGCTGGAGTGTGTTGTGCCGAAGAGTCGGCGCCACAAGTACGTATTTACTATTGCATTGTGCAGATGCCACGTTTTACACATCTCGTGGACCAGACCAAACGGCTTCCGCAAGGCTCTCTCCTAAATTTAGACTTGTTGGACTGACGTAGATCGATCTGATCGGACTGTAACAGGGTTGCCAAAGCCACAAAGTCGAACAGCGCGCAGCTGAGCTCCAGTGCTGCTGCTGCTACTTCCAGGACAGAAAGTGTCATTGTTCAGTCTCCGGCACCGGATATTCGTTTTGCAAAGAGCATCCCACAGACAGACCGGGCTGACAGCTCGCACGAATATCGCCTCGAGCATGATTCCGAAGGCTTTCCGATCCAGGTGGCCGACGGAGCCGCACCACAATTGCACCTTTCAGGAACAGCGCCGGACAATATTGCTCGCAATTCGTCCATAGAAGTCCCGCACGGCGGCTGTGAGCGACTCAGCCACGCGGCCAGGACTCCTTCCAGTCTACCGTGCTTCATCAAACCACTGCCTGAAGACTTGGACGATGCGGACATCCGTTATCTTCACGACAAGAATGCCTTTGAACTTCCTAGTCAGCCCTTCATCCGAGATTGTCTCGTGGGACACCTCGAATTTGCCCATCCACTGCTGCCTCTGCTGGACAAGAGTCAGATATTGTCAATAATAAACGGGCCACTTGGCGGTGATGGAATCGACGATCGCGAGACAGGACAGTATGCGCAGCCGCTGAGCTTTCTCCTGTTCCATGCTGTATTATGTTCAGGGGTTGCTTTCGTCGAGACGGAGCGCATTGTTGCTGAAGGGTTCGAGTCCAAACAAGCCGCGCGTCGTGCATTTTTCAACCGAGCCAAGGTGAGTTACCGCGATCACCCGTCTCAATCTCTCTTATTCGGTCAGGCCATCGACTTGATGAGGACTCAACCTCTTCATACGCAGCATCACTTCGGTAGAGGTGATATCTCAAGCACTGGGAACCATACTGACTGGAAAGCTTCAGGTCCTCTTCGACTGTAATGCGGAGCAAGACAGATTTGCGGCAGTGCAAGCCTCGGTCTTGTTGAGCACGTGGTACCCGGGAAAGAAAGAAAAGAAGGATTCATGGTACTGGCTGGGAACCGCGGTATCCCTTGCGTACTCAATCGGACTGCACATGGACCCGGACGATGGCCGGTTTGAACCTCGAGAGCAGTATCTGCGGCGTCGTTTGTGGTGGTCGGTTTTCGTGCGCGAAAATAAGATCGCCCTCGCATTGGGCCGCCCGGCTCGCATAAACTACTATAACGTCAATATGCTCACACCTCAGGACTTTGAAGACGACGTTGTCAATACAGTGGATGAACTGGACAACGAGCTCAACGGAAGGATTGTAGCTCCGCCTCCAACAGCGCAGGAGACACATCGTGTCTCGCGTTTTCAAGGAGGGGCTGTGCCAGATGACCATTCAATGCAGGATACATTAGCCAGGCTGTGTATTGAACACGTCAAGCTCTGTGTGTGCATAGCTGATCTTGTCGCAACCATCTTTAACTGTCGCCAGCAAGTCGAGAGCGGCGAATGCGATGATCCTGATGGACGGCCGCTTCCATCCCCTTCCGCTCAGCTCAAAGAGTGCGCGCAGAACTTCGCCAGGTGGTACCATGCATTGCCGCCGGACCTTCGATACGTGGCACATGACACAAGCGCTCGATCCAGCAATGACCATTCCAACGAGGAACAAGACGTAATGTCCCAGCAGCAGTGTTGCAACCAAGAAGGCCATAGGAGCTTGATTGTCCATAAAGCGACAGTCCATGTCAGCTATTATGTGGCGATCAGCGCCCTTTACCGCCTCAAAGCTCTCTCGCCCAACTCAACTTGGCGTGATGACAGAATGGGCGGCGGAGAGCCAAACGATATTCCGCAGCGCATACTTCGGGATGCTGCCTGGGAGCTCACCCGTGTCAACCAAGGCCTCTGTGACGCTGGGCTAATACCATACCTGTCAACCTCTGCTGTCGGCAGCGTGGTGGCTGCTGTTGTGATACATCTCCTAGATGTCAAAGCGCCAAATCCCTCAGTCCGGCGCGCTGCTGTGGAGGGCATCCAACAATGTCAACGATTTCTGCTCATCTTGCAAGAGGCCTATGGCACCGCCGCAGATGCGATCGAATATCTGAGGGAAGCCAATAAGGAGGAAGGTGTTGAAATGTCCGCTTCTGAAGGAAACGGAGTCCGCGATCGTCAGTATGGGCGACCGGAGACAACGGTAGCAGGCTCGAATCACCCGGTTTTCCAGGAACAGCATCTTGCCGGAACACAATCCACCGCCCACTGGCACGAGTTTGACCATGGGAAGCACCGACACTCGCGTCGACAATCGCTTATTTCTGAAGCCTCCCACCATACCTTACGGCACAAACCGCACCCTGAAGGAGGATCGGTAACACTAAGTACCGAGGCGAGGGAGGATATTCAATTTTCCTCTTTCCTGCCCATACCACCAATCCCAGAGTTCGACGAGATGTATTGGCAATCTTATGTAGAAGGGACGCCGAATTTTGACCTTTTCGCTGGCTTCAACTTACCTCAGTTCGACCTGGGCGAATCACCCAACGACTCTGGCGGCTTTAACATTGGTGACATCCTTTCAGAATATTGAATCTGGCTCAAAGAGTCCTGTACCTGGTATATGCCATCGAAGGCCTCCGCCGCATTGAGATGCCACTGGCTGACAGAGGAGCAAAGTATGACATGAATTTTGCTTGGGCGGGCACCCCAGTTGTATTACATCTCTTTTATCGCATCCAAGGATATCCGAGATCACAGCTTAAAAACGCAGCCCATGACGTCGCCAAACTCGTTGGCATTCATTTTCTCCGATCCAGCTCGTTTCCGATTGACGGCCACAAGCGTCTTGAATGCCTCAGACCATGGAACGCTGGCGCCATCACCGTCCTCGCTTTCTGGTGTGTCCATCACGGTAGGGTTGCACAAGTCTAGGTCATCCATACCGACGTGGAACATCTGGTTAAGCCGCGAGTCCGGTCTTGAGGGCGGGTTGCTACGTTCTCTCGCATAGGCTGAAATTCTATCGAAGCTGCCGTGAGACGATGAAGGCGTACTCCCGAAATATCCCTTGTTCAGACCGTGGTCGAAGGATTGGCTGTGAGAAGAGAAGAGCTCTCGGAGGATAGAACTAGGGGGGCTTTGCAACACTGCAGCGCCCTCATCCTGATGGTTGATGTGATCTGCTCCAGCCGTGACTCGATTTAGTGACGGCATATCACTGCTCCTCTTCTTGTATGTGTCGAATCCACCAGCGACTGTGGTTGTGGCATTGTCCCGTTGTACTATCGGGTCCCAATCACCGCCAAGTTGACCTGGCAGCGGGTCGTGACTGAGGCTCTCTCCTTCGCCTTTGTTGTAAAACCAGTTACTGTGGTCGGGCGAAGTAGCTTTATTTGCTCTTTCTGGGATACCTGACCTCTGCCGATACATCTCACCCGCGTGAGAGGAGGTATTTTGCCATGTTTGCGGAGGAGTATCCCTGTTGATAGTATTACTGTCGCTAGTCATGGCGTCGAGGAGCGGCCGCATGGTGTGCGCTATCTGTTCAGCTGGCCCTTGGACGGGCGAGATGTCAATGAAGAATCGATGTAAGAAACTGAGCCGGCCGTGGATGGAATCACGCAGAAGGTTGCCACCAGCTGCCCGTATTCTCTTGGTTAAGAGAACACTTGCGGCAAGTGCTGCTTGCTGGACTGCTAGAGAATGAATGGTATTGGAGACATGCTGACTATGGTACTCCGAGAGCACGTCCGTTAATCGCATCGCTTGAGTTAGCAAAATGCTGCCAAGTGCATTGGATAACTGCCTCAAATCTGTCTTATTCCTTCGGCGTTGCAGTTTCATCAACGACTCGCAAGATGTGTAAGGGCGGTATAGGAGGAGGATCACGGAGTGGTATTGCTGACTGTAGTACGGTATACAAGTGTTAGTGACTGCCACTCACGGGTTTTGAAGATTTCGCCGGACTGGTCGCTATAACGACTGATGGTTCATCCATCCTCGTTCCTGGCAGTCGAAGAATCTGCGTGTCGGAGGTGCTTTTGGTACTTACTGCAGAAGAAAGAAACTCGAAAGAGACGGCGTCTGTGTTTGATGTTCTTTCCAGCTCATTCCATCTGGAAGGTTATCATACCAATCTTTTAGCCGGCTCTGCATTTGATTCAGTAGAGGGAAAGGGTCCCCGGCGGGGAGACTAGGTAGGGACTGCAGTTGCTCCATTCCATCTTTGGCCATGCTCATGAGTTCCAGTTGCGCATTGTAGATCTGCGAAGCCAGGTCCTGCGCGACCATGGAAGAGTGGGGATTGCTAGACAAGCGACCAGAAGTTGCTAGATTCAGGGGCCGAGCACCGAATGGAGGATGGAGGCTTTGATGGAACAGAGACCACTGACTTCACACACAAAAAGGAATCAGCATGCCATTCTTCTGGTCCAACGATTGAATCAATTACCCGTGGATTAGGCTGGCCGCACGCACGACGATGCGGTGCACAATATGTGCATCGTCTGAAAGTTGTGTCTTGAAATCTGGATGGCAATCTTGGAGATCCGTAATGATTGCGAAAGCCGCGTCTGCGTCCATCATAAATACCTCAACCGGTGGAATATCGGAAACAATGGGGGAACCATCTCACCTAGCCAGAGTCTTGCGGTATGGCCTAGCCCACGTTCCCATTCGAGCAGTCCAAGAAGAATAGCAGATTGTGCATGTGTAATATTTCTCGTCTGCCGTGGTGGCAGGTTGTTCATTGCCAGTCTCAACTCCTTATGCAGTGTAGTGTCCCGGTTAGGAAGCAACAGCGACTGAACATCTTCCCGCCCGTGATCCGCTCTTTGAAGACCCATCGCAAGGACTGCAAGATGCAATTCTGGCGAGTAAAAGTCATCACATCTTTCTTGGAAGCTAGCAAGAAAAGCTGACTTATGCACAACGGGTATGCAAGCATTGAAGTAGTTCCAGAATTGATCCAGGAGATAGTCTCGCAAAGCCAGATCCAGGTTGGTGACCATGGAGAGGCAGGAATTTGTTAACCGTAGCGCGGCATCGGAGCAGGAGGCCTCGAAAAGGTCGAAGTCGACATCCAGGTCATTGCTTGTTCGGATGAGCGTTGGCCTGGATTCATTGTCTGGCCCATTCTTGCCGGAATCCTGGTGCTGAACGACAGGTGTGCCTGCTTCCAGAATATCCAAGAGCGGATCGGCTCGTGGTTCGTAATCGGGTGAAGCATAGGTGTCGTTGATTGTGAGAGTCTCTGCCTGCGAATACTTCCTGCAATATTATCAGCACGGCATCGCGACAGCCGCATCGAACGTGGTCCGGACACCCACTGGACCGGAGTTGCGAACCTTGCTGGCCGAGAGCGGAATCGGAGCTGCTGGCAATGAAGATATTTTTCGCTATTCGCTTGGTGGCAGACCTAGAAGATCACGATGACTTGTCAACATCCAAGCTACCAGGGACAGGAGGCCGAATGTTGGAGACTTGATACTATAAACTTACCCGTGATCGTCGGTGTGAGCGTAAAGAGGGCTTCTTCAAAGACAAACCATCACCGGTTGAATGCAGAGATGCCATCGGACCTCGACATCAAAAGTGAGACTTTAGGATCCTTCGATTTCAAAGGGTGTCGTTGGTTTTCATGAACCGAAGTTGTATGATTGAATGTGCTACAAGTTAGGACATGCACGATTCGTCCTGGGCCCAGATGCCTGGTTCAGCTTATCGACCATGCCACATCTTGATTCGGTGACCCGCTCACGACCACGAGCACCACCGGCTTAGCAATTAACACTCCAGGATTCCTGGATGGAGCGATATGGAGCCCCGTGGAGAGATGAACAGCCACCACCAGTTCCCTCCCTGGTTTCTGACAGCCCGGTCGCCGGAGTGGAATCTTGGCCCAAATTCAGAGATCCGGAGGGAACCGAGAGGGGGATTTAGGACCCCAGACAAGTATCGTATGGTCCGGTTGTGGTTGTGAAAGCATGTATCTTTCTCCCGCTCCTCCACTGTGCTCTGGCCTCGTCCGGGTTTCGGACCACTCTTCCACTGACAACGTGAGTTGGAGCTACCAGTGGTGATGGAGCAAGGACATGATGGAAGAGCGAGTCATAAGAGGACAGTCATAAGACTGATGATGGTTGGCGGGCTCAGAGAGGACCCATCACCGGATTAACCGGGCAGTAGCCGAACTGTTGCCAGCAACGAGAGCGTTGCCTTGTGGCTCCCACTTGCATTGCCTTCGCCTGTTAGGGGCAGGCGCTGGACAGTCATTGGAAAGCACTAGGAGTCCAAGACGGAGATGAAACTTAACAAAGAAGCCATCTGGACGTTTGGTGAAGCTGAGGATAGAATCAGGTCGGAACATGCACTGACGCAGGTGCTTCAAGCGCAGGCAAACCGTAAGACTCGGAGCAGTTGCAACTTGAACACCGTCAGACAGCGAGTAGCACCTGCCTTGTTCGCTGTAAGGTATGTACAGTATCTACCTACCTACTAGTAAGGTACCTTAGGTAGGTACGATCGGAGTCGAGGATGTTGCTGTTTTAACGAAAAGTGAATTTAATTGTAGATCCAGGTTCTGCACACTGCAGTGCCACCATTCTGCACCAGAGGAATTTGACGTGAGTTTCATTCTGACACCAGCTGCTGCCATAGTTACCGTACATATGTCGGTGTTCGATTAGACTACTCGGATTCTGTACATACAGCTCTACCCGTTCCAGCTCAGTCTCAAGGAATGTCCGCTAGAAAGCTCCAGCATAAATGCGAACTGGGTGTCTGCCATAAACCCCTAACCCAGGGCACAGGCGGTTGTGCTAATCAACCAAATGAACGAATGTAGACCCCAATGTCGCTCCAGCTCTCCCATAGCTTTCTTGTTTTACATATGCAATCTCCCTCTAGGGCAAAGCACCCCTCGCAGAGGGCAACCAAAACAAAACACCAAAACACTTCGATGGGTATCACATGCAAAAAAGAGAAACAATACTCCATGTATTGTCAGCCAGTTTCTGGTCTCAAAAGGCAACACCAACACCAGGGCTTCTCAGCGGTCCTCCAATTTCTTTGATATGAACCTCGTCGGTTTGTTTGAGAATGTCTGCATAATCGGGTGGCACATACGGTACGCCACTCACGATTGGTTTGAGTCCGTTGGAGACACTTCGAGCAGTGCCATTGCGAATTTGGGACTCAGTAGGGGTAGCTACACTGACATCCGTCTGACTCTGGATCTCAAAAGTCAAGGCATCCGTCTCGAGAGTGCTGGCCATGGTGGACCCCGTCAAGGTTCGTTGGTGATGCGCAGCGCACAAGCTCAGTGGTTTGGGAGGTGCAGCCGAGAGCTGATAGAACTGAGCCCGCTTTCGACGACGCTCGGAAAATGAAGGAGCTGCGGTGGAGGCTGTCTTGGTGGTACTAATCGACGAGGATTGACGGTGGGAGAGCCAATGTGAAATCCGCTGTTGCGTCTGGTAGTCAGGATGGAAAAAGTTGGCCGTATCTTCTGTTTCCGTAGGCTTAGAAAGTTCTCTGCTTGGTCCCGATGCTACAATCGGGGCCGGCGCGTGCGTGTAGGGAGAGCCCACCGCCGATTGCATCGGTGATATGCCCGGCTGGTCGACCACTTTGGGGAACTCGAGCACAAGGCCGCCAACAGTCACCGATGTGATCGGTGGGCTGAACTCTTCCTCCATCGGTGTCAAGATGGCAACCGAGGGTTCGGAGCGTCCGGGAATGTGAGCAGTCGGTGGGAGGCCGGGGAGCGATGCCCACGACACCGGATGGGAATGCAAAGCATCGTATTCGGACGGCGGTCGAGACGTTGATATGACCGTGGATGTGGTATCAGGCCGTGTTTGAGATCGAGACCGTTGCCGCTGTTCGATCATGGACGCTGGTTTGACGCGAGTTGGCATCATCGACAACTTGTTGGAAAGGAGCTCCTCGGACTTGGTTCGCACCACCGCCCGGGGAGGCGGTTTGATCTCTCCCAGATCAGTAAAACTCAGTCTGTCAAACTCAGGAAGATCCGACAATCGGTTGTCCGCCATGTATATGCTGAGTTCCAAGGGGCGGAATTCCTGCCTCATCCTGCGAAAAGGTAGCTGTTCGTCTGCCGGCGGCCGAGGACTGGATATGACTGGTCTCGAGGGGACATGTCTCCCCATTGATAAACTAGATCTCAAAGAGTCCTTCCCCTGCGACACCCATCGCGATATTCTGGAAGGAGGAGGAAGGGTAGGCGTTGGTGGAAGGTTATCGAAGACAGTGAGCTTCATGGGAGGGACCAGATGTGGTTGTTGATACATGATCCGCATCTCTCGCTCGACACCTTGGTGATGTTAGTGGTACTGCCCACAAATAGGGTCTCCCCTCATCCCTTACCAGGCGCTGCAGATGCCCGCTTGTCCTCATCCTCCGGTTTTGACGACAGACAGTCGAATAGAACGAAGGTGCATGTTGGCTGAAGCGAGTCTTCTGGAACGGATTTGGCCTTCATGGTGGCAACAGAGCCTCCAACAGCTGTTCCGCAAGTCTCGCCACACTCATGTGTTTCCAAGAGCCCTTATCGATGTCGACGTCCACATGTATAACAGAAAGGGAGAGAGGCCAAAGTGTGGTTCAAGCTCTCGTCGTAGTATATGAACCAAAGCAGGAAGCGACGACTGGGAAACGGCAGCAGCAACCGGACACTTACATTGAACACATCCAACTACAGGTAGCTGGAGGGTCGGAAACATGAAACACACCTTGTGAGCTGATGGAATCACCTCTACGAATGCGCTTCCCGCGCTGTCGCTTGAGGTTGTGCTGTGGTTACAGGGACCCATGGCGGAGCCTCGACTTTTTCTTCTTACATGTGTTCGGCGCTTGTTGACGGTGTGTGGTGCCAGCTCAGCGAGATGAGCCTGATGTTCCTATGTTGCAAAGCATTCGGTTCGACTAGCTGGAAAGCTCTCCGTAAGCGCCGGAGCCAGATCCTGGACTGAGGGCCATCAACTGCAGGGTGCTCATGTTCATTCGCCAGAATCTAGTGGTGAAATGCCTGGTGTGTTGTGAGATGGCAGCGCTTAACAGGAGCACTAGCCCAATCAGACACGGCAGGCTGGTTTTCCTTCAACTCTATCAATCTTGAAAGGGGAATGCTAAGGAGGCCGATGTACTTTCAGCCTGTGTTTTAGAATCGAGGAAACAATGTCCTGAGATTGGTTTGCAACATCCAGCAGCTCACTCGCAGCAGAACGAGGCCGGTCATGGGTTGTCCTATCAAGATTAAGCAGCTACCCGATAGAGCAGCGGCACTTTATGTACACAATACACACACATTCGCAGATATTGGCCCGCTCGCTTTGCTGCTGGTGATTTCGCTCTCCCGCCCGGCATCGTCAACACCGCATCACAAGAAGAAAGTAAGAGTGTGAGCTCAGTATCTCTCCATAACTCGGCGGTCATCCTCCATCGGGTCGAGCATAGGCTCCATGTCTCTGTCTGGGCCAGCCAAGTATCTTTCCTCACGTTCAACTACTCGATATCTGGCTTGCTCGGGGGGCAGATATCTGTGACTCGGACCTCCTCTGCTCTCCATCAACACGCTTCTTTCACGAACAACAGGCCGACCAGTTGGGCGAACACTCTGCGCCCGTGTTATCATCTCCATCGGCTGAGCTTCCTCGTATCGTACTGCAGGCGGTCTTACACTGCCCATTCGCATAGGCTCACGGAAGTCAGATCGCTCGTCTGGGTACATCGTAGAGAGTGGCGCTCGATCCACTACCTGAACACTAGAGCTCCTTGGTAGTGGAGTTGGATCAAGATATTCCCGCGCGGCAGACCCAGGAGCAACCGAGCTGCGAGAAAATTCTGCAGGACGACGGTAGCTGACAGGCGGCGGAGGCATATCGGCGGGATAAGTTCGCTCTGGCGCAGCCTCTACAAAGACAGATCCTGCTCGCGCTGGGCGGTAATGTTCGTAGGTAGGGTCTGTCTCTGTCCTTGGAACTGGGATCGCCCGAGGAGGCACGGACGGTCTCTCTTGGATGATTTCGCGGAATCTTCTGCCATACTGATCGATCACAATTCTCTCCACTGGTGGTGGTGGCGGCATAGGCTCGGTGGCGTAGCGGTACGAAGGCTCTCCATCGTCATACATCTCACGGTACACAGGCGCCGGCGTACGTATGATCCGTACTTCGCGAGGAGACTGATCATATTCGTAAGGGACAAGTCGCGACGATGATGGTTCTCTGATGGCGGGGCTCCCGACCCTGGCGTAGGAGGTCGCTCTTGCACGTGTAGGAGTTTCGTAGTATGGATCAGCATATCCCTGAGCGCCCTCAAGTCGCAGGTTATGCATGCTAGCCACTCGGCGCAGGTCTGGCTCATCTCTAACGGACCTCATGCCGGCTCGTGAGACTGCTCGAGACTCGCTGAGTGGCATCAGTTGTTCCACCTGCCGCGGAAGTGGCCGAGAAGGAGAGTCCACATACCGTTCTCCAGGAGGCAGGTACCGGGCATCTTGCATTGGCTCGTCCTCGAGTGTGATCGGCTGCTCGGCGCCTCCCAAAGGTCGCAATCTCCCAGACCCAAGCGGCTGTACGTCGTGGAATGGTGGAGGCGACACTTGTTCTTCTTTGAGGAAAGCATCGGGCGAAACTTTGCCATTTCGTCGGGCCTTTTTCTCGTTACGCTTTTCGAGCTTCCTCCTCTTTTTCGGGTGCAGTGGTTGCTGGTCATCAGGACTTGGGGGAGATCCCTGCCGGCCGGTCCGCGGTGAACGTGGTTGACGGCCATTCTGTAAAAGAGGGGCACCCTTAGCTACAGCCAGAGGAGAAGCACGGGACGGTACTGGGGCAATGGGAGAGTTGATTTGGTTCCTTACAATCCGCATGTTGGCCTCTGAAGGTGAGCCGGGCCTCCTCAAACCGTCATCCAGTTCCGAGTATCTGCGCAGAGGCCGGGAGCGTGGATCTCTACTGTCTTGCACACCTTGATAAGGGTCAATCTTCGGTGTGGGGTATTGTGCCATTGCTTCTGGAGGAGAGTACTCCCCTTCTTCTCCCTCATCTTCATCCGGGTCGATGTTTGCAGGTTGGGCGAGGGTGGAAGGCTTCGCGGACGTTGCGGCATTGGATGCAAAGTTGGCATTGTTAGTAGTAGCCTGGACCTCAGTTGCTTGCGGTAACGGTGAGCCCATGACCGCACTCACAAGCGCTGGCCCAGGAGGCTCGTAAGCTTCACCCTCTTCGCCCTCTTCTGCAGAAGGACTCTGCGGCCCATTTTCAGGTGTAGAGTCTGGAGCCCTGCTAGAGTAGAAAGAATTTGCGTCAAACGAGTCGCTGGCGTCCGCATCCTCTTTTGATGAAGGAGATTTGGCAGCGTCCAGAACTTTGGAAAGCATGGCCGGAAGGTCGAAATCGGGCTTGGCCTCTGAAGGCGCAGGCTTCTTGCGAGCGTCTGATCTCTTTTGATCAAACTGGTCTCTTAGAGCCTTCTCAAGTCTCTGGCGCTTCAGCTGGATCTCAGCCCGAACTAAATCATCTGATTTTGTCAAAAGGACAGGGTCAAACTCAGAAACATTACTGGCAGGTTGGCTGGAAGAAGCAGCTAAAGGACCCCCTGCTCTAGCCTGCGTTTGTGTAGAGTCTTCTTCACGTCTCGACTGTGCAGCCCCAACACGATTTGGCGAAGCACTGGAAGGGAACGGAGGGGGTACGTTGGCGCGAGACTGGGACGCAGCCAAAGGTGTTTGAGAAGAAGAGACTCGAAGGGCATGGGCGGGCACTGTGAGTCGGGCATGCGTCCCCGAAAACACCTCGTCGCGTAACCTAAGAATCTTCTCATACTCCAAAGCTTTATTGTCCACAGGCTGCACAGCTGGGGGCACAGTGCCGTTCAGCAAAGGAGCAGCAGAAGCAGCCATTTCTGAAGGGTCGCGCTGAGCTGCGCGGAATTAGGTGAGGCTCGAATTACCTGCACAACAACATGGCGAGACTAATGGCACATGAAGTGAACAGGTAGAAAGACAGCCGTCAATTGTGATGCGTGAGTATGAGGATGCCGGCGTCCGGGGCAATGAACAGGATCAAGCAAAGAGATGCATTGAGAGAAAGGAGATCAACTCAATTTCATTTCAATTTGAGGCACTGACAGCGCAGGTCGCGATCCGGGAAATTTCTGGGTCCGGCAGCGACTGGCGCGCTGCGTCTACGCCAAGAGCTTCCGCACGTGATTGCTTTCACGTGACCGTCCATTGTTTTTGTCGGGACGCGGATCCATCTTTGACGTCGCTGGCACCATTTGCTCCATAAATGATGTCGTCGAGTCATCAATGTCCAGGCTATATAATAAGGCGGCTGTATCCCGTATCGTTCAAAGCATTGGGAACTGCTCGCATAGATACGATCGCTGCCAGTGGTTGACGTTAATCGACGGACCTGTCGCTTTCCGAAGTGCGGCCATCCGACTGACCTGTTCCTTCTCGTCAATGGGCTCCGTGGAGAGCTTGTCCCCGGACAAGCGAGCCGTTTTCTTCTTCGACATTGACAATTGTCTTTACGCCAAAAGCCGGAATGTCCACGACTACATGGAGAGGTTGATAAATGAGTACTTCGTTAAGCATCTCGACCTCAGTGCCGAAGACGCGGAGCGCCTCAGCCAACAGTATCACAAGGATTATGGCCTGGCCATAGAAGGGCTGGTGCGGCATCACAAGATCGACGCAATGGATTTCAACCGCAAAGTGGACGATGCATTGCCCCTGGACGAACTTCTCTCGCCGGATCCGGAGATCCGACAAATATTGGAAACGTTTGACAAGTCCAAGGTCAAGATGTGGTTGCTGACCAATGCTCACATCACGCATGGCCGGCGTGTGGTCAAACTGTTGGAAATTGAGGACCTTTTCGAGGGCATCACTTACTGCGACTACTCGGCGGAGCGACTGGTTCCCAAGCCACATCCAGAGATGTACGCGAAGGCCGAACGAGAAGCCGGGGCCACACAAGACACTGCTATATATTATGTGGACGATGCTTACTCGAACTGTCAAGCGGCGTATGCTCGAGGATGGGCTAACACGGTGCACCTGGTCGAACCGGGAGTCCCCGATCCTCCAGTGAAAGCGTGCAAATATCAAATCAGCCATCTCAGGGAGTTGCTCGGGCTTTTTCCCGAACTGCTCAAGAAGAAGGAAATCGCACCTTGAGATGATAAATCTAGACTCGGAATTGATAATACATACCGGACGAGAACCGAATAACCCCAATGCGACCGCTTGCCTCGCTCACAAAAGAAAGATATTGCTAAAACGCTATAATCAATACCAACATCAGAGGCTCATAAATCTCATGACATCATTGCAACACGTCTTCAAGCGACGGCCAGTTGTCGCCTTCGCCCGGAGAGGTCGCTAGGACAGAACTTCCAAGCGCCGGCATGTTTTCTGAAATGCCATTTTCGAACAAGGGCCTCGATGATCCAGGGACCTCCCGGAAAGTCCCCCTTGACGCCATCGATGGTAAAAGTCCTGTCCTGGCAGCCCAGGAACCAGGGCGCATCATCATATAGGTCTAGGTCCTTGGTAGCTAGACGCTCGGCACGTTTCCAGATCTTCATAAGGGCACGAGAATCGAGCACATACAGACTGACTATGGTAGCGATCTCGTCATGCAAGTGCTGGATGAGATCCGGAGCGAACGACTCGAGAATGTGGCGAAAGGTAGGGCCACGATATTCGGACGGCTTGGTTATGGCGAGGTAATTCTGGAAAATGGCCAGACCCTCGGTAAAGGATTCATGGCCTTTTGAGTTTTCCTCCACGGCTCCAGGTCGGCCTTGCAGTTTGTGGATCTGCGGGAATAGATAATGGTCCTCGACTCGATGATGTTGGTCAAGAGTTTTGCAGAGCTGTCGGTTGAAGAGGAGAAAATCGCTGGCTTCTTGTGTATTAGGCTGGACATACACGGCATGGTTCCAAGAAGCGTTCAAGGCTCGAATGATGGTATTGTGCATCTGCGCCATTTGCCGAGCGCACCAAAGAGCACTGTGGTTTTTCGGCACTGACGCCGGTACTGTCTCTGGGTGGATTGTGGTTATGAGCGGGTAGTGGTCATCAACGAAGCGAGACACGGTCTGGAAGCCCATGCACAGAATGGACGTGGCAGTGGTCGTTGCGGATGACTTGGAGGAGGCAGAAAGCGAAGAACCTTCGGATCGGACGGACCGCAGAGAATGGATTGGAGAACTGCGCTCCATGCTGGCTTGGTAGGCATGTCGTTCTGCTTCAGAGAGGTACAAGAGGTGCGAGTATCTCGTCTGCAGACCTGGTCTCGACTGCGGCCGTGCCGTTGGTAATGTGTTGGGTGCAGTAGGCTCCACGATGACCGGTACGGCTGTCATGCTTGGGGGTTTGCCTTTGATGGAGGAAATAAATTCTTATGCTCAGTGGCTGGCGTCTTCTCATTTCGAGGAACGTCCAGGCAATGGCAATAATGATATGCAGTTGAGAGAATCTGGGCGGATTTATGTAGATTGAGCTGATTCGGCACGGCCCCATGCCATGTTTGCCTTTACTGTTATCATTTTAACTCTCCAGGTCCACCGCCGGCCTCCATGTCCCCCAAGCTTGAAGCTACGGCGACCGGGTGCCAGCAGCATGGACCCTGCCTGTTTTCCCTCTGGAAACTGAACCTTCTAGTAGCCGTCTCAAAGCGAGCGAGGTACTGCCCACAAAAGTGCTCGTGGACAAGGCTAGCCGACGCCCCACGGCTGTGTCATTCAACCCATTGCCGGCCAAGGCGTCGCCAGAGGGCTAGGGTAGGCCTTGCAAAAGGACTAAAGCGTAATATGAAGGGTCCCTGCCGTGGATGTTGAGGGACACAGCTGAAAGACTGCCCCAGACGGACCCACAACTCAGCTTGCGAGACTTCTCGGCCTTGTCCGTAGTGGCCCACTTTGTACTACTCGACCCTATTACTGCACAGATCAAATCTGAATTCGGACCCCTTGCATCTAGCTTTCCGAAAGAAAATCACTAGATTCTGGTTTGGGCTTCAGGCTGCCAGGGACAAGCCTCTCTGTCGGCTTCAATGCAATCATGATGGAGGTAGGCTGGCCCTAGCTCTCGGATACGATGTTGACATGGACCAGACCACTCCCAACCCGAGCGGTAAGTGTCTTCTTCGTCTTCCTCAGGGGCCACCGATATTGTGTATCGATCGACATTCTGTTGGTCGCAGAGGACCCAGCGCGTTCGCAGCACCCTCATCACGGAAGGCTGAGGTCCCGTGTACTCTACACCATTTACGACCTATCCACGTGCTGCCGTTGCTACTGTACAGGTACCTAAATGCAAGTTGGCTCACGAATGCTGCTGCTGCTGCTGCTGCTGACAGTGAGTACTAGTAGGTAGTACTGTAGCTGCAGGCTGCCTTCTCAAACAGTCCAGTGCTCTACACAATCAAACAAAATAAACAAGATGGGGTTCCGCCATCATCCGAAGAGGTGACTCCGATCGACTTTCCAATCGAACGGGGGGTTCAACAGTCATTCTGATCATTGAGAGATGCAGTAGTAGGGTGAGATGGTGATGGTTCTGTTCATGCATGACTTGATCGATTGTCAACAGACCGGGAACGTCTCCCGTTGAACTTCCATCAACAACCTGTTTCAGATATCCGAAGCTTCTGCTTCTGTCCGTTTATCACTGTTGAGCAGGGGAAGCCTTGCCTCTCCGTGCGACTAGTGTCTCACACTGGTAGAACTACCTTATTCTGCCGGGATCGCTACAGTACAACATTGTACATGGCTACGTTGCGTGATCGAGGTCGTGTCACTTCGCCGCAGACTGGCTGAGTCTGACTGGCTGCTGCTGGACCGAAAGTCGCCTGTCACTGCCAGGAGAAGACAGGCTGAGATCGAAACCCGCATTTTCTAATATGGCCTGACGAGGATTCCCTGCGCTTGCTGTCGAAAATCGAACACTAAAAACAAGCGACTTGAGACGTGCGCGCGTATGCTGACAGGGCATGGCAAGCAGGGCGGGACATGGGGGCGCGCTCGGCCCTCAGCTGTCTGCAGTGCCAGTGCATATCATGATGCAGTTGGGAGCAGTCGGCCCCGTTTGTTTTGACATTCAAGTTTCCGCACAACAACACCGAGCGTGTACCACTAGTAGCTGTTATCGTGTATGCGAGCGACCAAATCCAGAAAAGGTCAATGCTGACACTCTTCCAGAGCCAGGGATCGACACTATGGAGCCATCATCATCAGCATCATGATCTCCCTGGACTGCAGTGCGCCGGAAGCTGTATCTAAAATGCCGTCTTAGTTAGCACTACGATTGCGTCCCCCATCTCGTTTCCCGGTCAATGTCACCCTGCAAGAATCGTGTTGCAGTTGGATGAGATTGAAGAGACACCTCCGAGATGAGATGCTCTCGTTAACAGCTTCGACGATGTGAGGCGGAGATTCTTGCAACTACAGGTGCAATTGCTCATCCAGAGATCCTTCCAGAAGACAGCTAATGAACCAGGATAAAACATGTAATGAATTCAGTTCTGACAAAGCGTCCTGCAGCAATAGATCCGCGTGGTTGCGAAAGTTGGAGTTCAATGGGAGTTCAATGCGTTTAATAAAAAGCTCTGTCAGACTGTGGGTTGACTTACGCAATCAAGGAGATTCTCTAACTTGGACTAAGGTACCCCCAATTTGATTTCCTTCAAGGACTTCGCCCTGGCAGCGACCGTTTTGAGCAGCATTCCGACAACAATAGACCATACCTATCATTAACCCCTTGCTGGCCTAGATATTCTTTGAGCGCCTACCGTGACTGAGGTTCGTCATGCGAGCCATATTTTCCTTCTCTTGCGGACTAAGGTTGACACGGATCTCTTGAACTTGGAGGACTTCCTGAAACTCCTTCTTGAGAGCCCTGCCAATTTTAATGTTCAGATACGAAACAATACGGGAGATGCTTGGCAGATTCCATGCTGTATCAAAGCTACTTTCGGTCCCTTGCCAACAGGTTTACATTATGATCAGTCCCACCGAAGCGATCTACTTGACAACCCATAATTTTTGACTCTTACACACTTGACCGAACGCCCCTATTCAGTTGACGGCTTTTTTCCATTTCAACCAATGTATCATGATGGCGAGGCTTGCAGAAAAGTCGATACTATGTGCATTGTCTGGGGGAGACAGCTGGATTCCCACATAGCACAGTACGCAGACGAGCTGGCAGCACAGTATGGATTAACGGCTAGCACCTCGTTTCACTCGCAAGGCGCATTCAATCGTTGTTATGAAGTGAGAATAAAAGAAAAGCTCAATACAATCTTTCGGTTTCCAATTCTGGGCAAAGTTGCATTTCGCAAGGAAAAGGTCATCGACGAGGTAATCGTCATGAAGTATGTCTCGAAGCATACATCAATTCCTACACCACGGTTGATCAGAATCTCCGATTCTTCCTGGGGTCCCTGCATGGTCATGGAGCTCGTTGAAGGAAAGTTGCTGTCCGACTATCTCAAAGTCCCTAGAGAGTCGGGAAAAGTCGAGATACTGGATCCGAACATCGACCCCCAAACATTGACGCAGGCCTACCAGATCATGTCTAGGATATTGATTCAGCTGTCCCAATGCGAGTTCCCTAGCATAGGCGGGTTGTCTCGGGACCGGTTAGGCCATTGGTGCGTCACAAAACGACCAATGACTCTAAATGCGAACCAATTGGTTTCTCTTGCCAACTTCCCTCCCGCGGACCTACCGGCAGACACATTTGCAACAGCTACCGACTATTTCACGGCATTAGCCAAGAATCACCTAACTCATCTTCGAACACAGCGCAACGACGCAGTTGAAAGTGAGGCCGACTGTCAAAGGAAATACGTCGCGCGATACTTATTCCTGAGGATTGCAAAGAGTTTTTCCAAAGTTCACAACAAGGGCCCTTTCCGATTGATCTGCGATGACCTCCGTCCCTCGAACGTAATTGTGGATGAAAAAATGAGCCTCCGTTGCGTGATTGATTGGGAATTTTCCTATGCTGCTCCTGCCGAGTTTACATACTGTTCGCCATGGTGGCTTCTTTTGGCCCATCCAGATGACTGGGAAGATAGTCTGGACAGTTTTTTGGCTCAATATCTCCCTCGACACGAGACTTTTTTGCGGGCCTTGAAAGAGACCGAAGATGAGGAGATTCGGGGTGGAAGACTCTCCGAATCTCAACGTCTGTCTGATGAAATGGCACGATCGATGCAAAATGGAACCTTTTGGTTCTGTCTAGCAGCCACTTCGAGCTTTGCCTTCGACGACATTTACTGGCGCTTCATCGACTCCGAATATTTTGGGAAATTCACCTCCATCGAGGAGCGGATCGAGTTATTGAGCTTGGAGGAACGCAACTCTCGGGAGGAATTTGTCCGTATCAAATTGCAGCAGGCGGAAGTGAGAACATTGGACGAATATCGTACCCTTGATGACATCCTCGCGTCATGAGCGCATGCCAGAGAGTTCAAAGACATAACCGTTTTTTTTTGGCGTCTGGCATCGATCGGGTTGAGGTATCTGTCGAGTGGTCGGCGAGTGCCTACTATTGCTGCAGAAGGTCCTCATGTGTCAAGCAGTAGCAGTGCAACACAGTAACGTGAGCTGACGCGGCTGATTTTGCAGTACTTACTTGCAAAGACTATCTTTTGGCGGCCGACGAAAAAGCCTACCTCGCAGATATCTATCAATTTACAGTAGCGTTCGAATGGATGGGAGTATGGCCATCTGTCTTGAGATCGAGCATGGACGCAGCCTCGTGTTATGCGTAGTAAGTGCCTGGTAGGTACTGTGATGCTTTCGAATCGTCCCTCCGCGCTGGTTGTGTGGCATGTGCCAGTTTCTCCATGTTTATCCGCCAGTGTAGTGCCAGACTCCCTCTCCACGTCTACAACGTACTATGTTATACATAAGTCAAACCTTCATTCCGGCAACTTTCCAGCGTTCATCAGTGATTGACGTTGCGGTAGAACTAGCCCCTGCAGGGTGGCACGTCAAAAATGCCGCGCAAAGCCACTGGCACCCGCTGAGAAAGCCTAATTACTGCTGACATCTGCAGTGGCATCTAGAACACGTCTCTTTTATTCTCTTCTCCTCTCCGTCAGAAATGGCACAAAAAGTATCCTATTCAGTGGAAACATATCTTATGCAAAGTTCATGTCCCTGTCCCACCTTCAAAGCGTCTTGTTCCTTGATACGTTTCAGGAGGAAAAAGCACCACACACCACCTCATGTGTCAGAACTCCTGTCGCTTCTACTCCTAGTCCAGTCCGGGGTAATGACACTTACTGTCTCGTCTCCGCAATCCGTCGATCACTGCACTGGCAGAAAGTCGCGCATGGTCTGGGCGCCGCTCTGGACCCTCATGTCGGCAACCTGAACGACAAGAAAGAGCCTCGAACTGTGCGCGAATAGAATGCCCTTTTGAGAGCACAGAATTCGAATTCAATGAGCCTGCCTGCTCTCTGCATGCCCAGCTGCTGATTCGAGGAGGAAATGTCCGGCTGCCAGCCCCAGAGTCACATGAAGAAGGTAAAAAGTTCGGCTTGATTATGGTTTGCGTCGGCCGGGCCTTCAAGAATCCTCGGCCCCCGCCAGCACAATGTCAAACACTGGCCCGGATCATCCAAGATTGATTGATTGGGGAGTTGGTCTCGGACCTGGATAAGTGTCAGAGTGATGGTCATGCCCCCGGCGTATGTACGGCTGCTCAGCGGAGCACGTCCACTAGACAGAAATAAACCAAGAGGCGGCCTTCATGGTAGCGCATGTGACTAAGTGCGTGCTGCGGATGTCTTCTGTTCGGCGTTTCGAACAACTATGCCGTTTGCTTCTTGCCGGCTGAGGAGGCAATAGCAGGAAGGCACCGGAAAGAAGGCAAACGAGAAAGAAAAGGCGAAGAAAATCCAAAGGGAAGGAGAATATGGCAGGAGGATTGAGGTACGTCCACTCTTCTAGCTGGGGCGTATATAGCCTATATTCTTGCACTTGTAGCTCGGTGTTCCGAAGAATAACCCAGGTTGAAAGGCGCCTGGCACTCCTTTTTCAATTGGAGTAGGCTTTTTGAACTGGACCATTACCGCACTGGTCGAGACCGGTAGGGCTGCAGAAATGCTATAGTAGCAGCCGCCAGCATCTGCCTCAACAACAATTTGTGCTGGACCTAAGCAAACGTGGGATGGATCCGCCCTGCGGCTCGGTCGAGGATGCGTTGTGGCAGCACATTGGAATAACTAAAGATTGGGTAAACCCGGATGTTATGTCAGTACATCCGTGTCCCAATGGCAGTAAGAAGAGAGGGTGGAGGGTGGATGGTGGCTTCAAACGTACACATGGATTGTCCACTCGGCAACAACCCTCCGGGTATGGGCCGGGTCGATGATCTCCTCGACGCCGAACGAATTGGCCGTGCGGATGGGGTTCATCAAGCGGCGATACTCATCCTCAAGCTGGTTGTACAGCTCCTGTTTCTTACCCTCGGCCTCGGCCTGCTTCAGCTGCCACCTGTGGCCAACCTCGATGCCGCCATCGAGCGGCAGACTGCCCCATTCGCCACTGGGCCAGGCCACGCGCATCATAGGATCGCGACACGCAACCATCACGCCGCCGGCAACGCCGTACACACGACGAGTCAGGACGTTGAATAGCGGAACCGTCGTCGACAGATATGCCTTTGCAAGCTCGACGCCCCAACGCATGGTTGCTGTTTTGAGCAGGGTAGTTAGTTAGACAGCCGCCCAAAAGTGCAAAAGGAGATAGAGAAAGTACTCGGCGAGCATACCTGTTTTCTCAGCCACAGTTCCAATAGCATAGCCAGGCACATCGACAAACTGGATGATTGGGAGATTCATGACATCGCACAATTTCAGATGACGGGTGATCTTTTGGGCTCCCGCACTGTCGATGGCGCCCGCGTTGACTTCACAGTTCAGAGAAATAATGCCCACAGGGCGTCCGCCGAGTCTGGCGAGTCCGACGATGGCCGTCCGTCCCCAGAGAGCGCCAATCTCGAACCACGAGCCGGCGTCACAGACGATCCGGATAATGGCCTTGGCGTCATACATGCGCGTCTTCTTCCGAGGGATGATTGTTCTTAGCTCCTCGTTGACTCTGGAGATCGGGTCGCTGCTGTCAATGACGGGCGGGAGCTTCGACTGCCCACAATCTGGCAGGTACGAGAGCACTGTTCTGATCTGCTCGAAGCACTCTGCTTCGTTGGCTGCCAGGTTGTCGATTGTACCGTTGGTGCAATGAATGCCAGGACCGCCGAGGTCGCGTAGGCTCAGTCCTTCTTCAAAGGTCGCCAGTTCTACCACTTGCGGCCCGGCGTTGAACAGACTTCCTATATCGCCCGCCATCACTGAGAAATGACAAGACACGGCACGAGCTGCACCGATACCGATCTGCGAGTCAGTTAGCCCATCGTATTACGGCAAGTGAGTTGACGTCGAAAACTTACTGCTGGGCCGAGGACCGCCGCCAGGTTGGGAATGCCCATGTTGAGGCCTTTGATGGCTTCAATGAAGCCCGGCACGCCGGGGACATATGACCACCCCATTTTCTTGATGCTGGTGACAGAGCCACCTCCGGAAGATCCGTCAGTGAGCTTGATGATGGGCAGTTTTAAGGCCACGGCAAGCTTCTCCGTGTATACCTTGAGGTGGATGCATGTCAGCCTGACCCCATGATGCTTACAGTCCGCCAGTGGCCAAGGTAGACAGAACAAGGGCTGCGGAAATTTTCCAAGCATCATGGTGCTGCGAAGTCATAACTTACTGTCTTTTCCGAAATGGCCCCATCGGCATGTCCAGCTCGAATTGAGTAGTCGTCAGCAGTCAAGATGATTTTCCGGCCTCCCAATAGCCCAAACCCTGGAGATTCAATCACGTCAGTGTATGCTCGGTTATAGTTCTTCCCAGATGGGCAGTGGGCGAGTTCATTGCCAAAGACCGCTGAGAGATATCTAGGATCGCCACCCACCTTGGAGGTTGTTGGTCGGCGTAAATGACACTGGTTCCTCGTCCCTCGGACCAGTCTGCTTCCACTCGACGAACCCGGTGGCACTGCCGATTTCCTTGAACGAGTCCTCGTCCAGAAGCTGGTCAAACCGTTCCCGGACCCATAGTTTCCCGTCTCGTTTCTGCCTGATATATCCTCTGTTGTTGAGATCGGGCGTATGTGCAATGGTACGTAGCTTCTGCAGATTCCCCAGCACATCTGAATAATCGGCTGGTGGGCCAGCAGCTTTTGAGGTCTTTGAACGACGCCCTTTCCGCCCTGTGTTGCCTGACTCGTCCTGACTTCCGGCAACATGCCCGGCAACTTGTGACAGGCGTTCTGCCGCCGTTGAGGTTGGGCCTTCTGCAGCTGCAGCAGACGCCGGCTTGTTGGAAGCCATCGCGCAACAAGTCGAACTCCAGAGGCGATTTGATGAAACTGGCAAGGACTTCAAAGTAGAAAGAGGTCACGAATCAGTATCACGTGCGCCCCAACTCACAGCAACCAGGTCGAGAGAGCATTCTGGTCGAATGTTCAGTGTAATGATGGCTGCAAGTGAAAGCGCCGGCTACTGTTGTGGGAAGCGGTGGTCTCCACGGGGTGAGACCTTGGTTAGATAGCCTCGGATAATGAAACACCACAACCACGGAATTGCCGAACGTTTAGCTGACTGCTCGGTAACAACCTAGGTATGCTAGACACGGTCTTTCTTCACCTCATGATGTGTCGCATCTCAACGTGCAGACTTGTAAACATACCTGGACCGTTCAAGCATGCATCGTGTGTTGTACCAGAGTGGTGCTCGACATGACGGCAAGCCACGCCCTTGAGGCCTGGGTCTGAGACCGTGCTGTACTACTGCTACGGTGGTGCATATCACTCCCTGGTTGCTCCGCTCGACAGAAGGGTCCTCTACAGTGTAGTTCGCTAGCAGGACAGCATCAAGCAGGAATTTGCGCCATTGGAATCATGAAACATCTTTGAAGGCCTCCTGTTGGAGCAGTACACATCAACCACGAATAACAGGCAGATCGTGATCAAGAACTTCGCATCACATTCATCGGTATCGTGACTGTGACTGTGGGGCGAGCTATGGATGAGAACAAAGTCCAATGGTCCAGCAACTTCCATTCTGAAGTCCTCTCAACAAACCACGCCGCCGTCTACCGAAAATATTGCTCCAGTGGTGTAACTTGCATCATCGCTGAGAGCAAAGCAAATCGTTTTGGCCATATCTTCAGACGTACCGAGTCGTTGCAATGGTATAGTCTTGTACGTCTGCGTGACAGGTATATTCTGTCCGCCATCAGCCACAATTCTGTCCATCATGGGAGTATCCACGGGGCCACTATTAAAACATTAGTCGCTCCTGGTCAACCGGAGATGCTCAAAACACCTACGGTGCAAGGGCATTGACGCGGATGCCTCTGCCACCGACTTCCTTGGCCGCCGTCCTGGTAAGGCCTATGACGCCGTGTTTGCTCGTGCTATAGGCGGCAATGCCAGGTCGTCCCATCAATCCCGCCATGCTCGCAACATTCATGATTGCGGCCCCCTTTTCCATCACCCGGAGTTGAGCTCGAAGACAATAGAAGAGCCCAGTCAAGTTGATGCCCAGGATGAAGTGCCAGTGGTCGTTGGTAATGTCGGTGATATTTGCAAACACTTTGCCTCCCACATTGTGCTCGACACCAGCAACGTTGGCTGCTCCGTCCAACCTGCCGAAATATCTCATGGTTTCGCCAATCCATGCGTCCACGCTGTCTGAACTGGACACATCGACTCGGTGACCAATGACGACGCTGCCGTAGTTTGCCGTTAGCTCCTTGACGACTTTATGGAGTTCTTCGTCGTTGATGTCGCATAGAGAGAGCGATGCTCCTCGCGCTGCGCATTCCCTCGCGGTGGCACGTCCAATCCCGGACGCCGCACCGGTAATGGCAATTACCTTCCCGTTAAGTGTCGCCATCGTGTTATATTGTATCTACCGCCGCATGAAGAGCAATGGTTCTGAATCGCAACCTTGTGTAGGATGTGTGTTCATATTTCCTCCCGAAGGCCATGAGGGGTTCCGAGGGCATCTGCGCGGAGAACTCCAGCACTAAAACTCCGCATTTCAAAGAGGATCGCCGTGCCACAGGGCGCGAGCCTAATAGTAATTGGGCCTGTTTGGCGAAACGATCTTTGGATTTGTGGGGGAAGTGGTATGAGCGTGGGCCGTGATCGGTGTTGTGTCAGGGGAACCATAGTTGTATATCATCCTCACCTGGTAGCTGGCTTGCAAAGGAAAGCTCTTTTTGATTTCTGGGCCACTTGTGCAGCCAATAATCTTCATGTACAAGGTTTGTAATCATTCCTGACTGAGTTTATCTATCTGTGTTCAGCCTCGAAGTCTCTCAGGACATCTCAGCTGCATGTTTGTCCTGCGGAAACCCGCGATCTGAAACTCTACCGCTGCGGACCCGAGTTGTCAGGGGCTCAGAACGGCATAAACCCTCCTATGCTTGATGGCGGAACTTCAGTCAGCAAGATATCTCATGGTCGGTAAAGCATCAAAGATTGAAGGGCACCGCACCGATGCTCTCCTTACTGCTTTGCTGGGAGCTGAGGTTGGAAGCAGTCAGCCTTGTTGCCATCTGAGAGGGGCAGCTGGAGGGGTAAGGCTGAAGGTGCCGTCGACATGCATGATTGGGCACTCTCTTTATTGAGAATAGCTCGCCAAGTCTCGCCAAGTCCCGCCAATCTCGCACCAGCCCCAGTATTTATGAGGTTATTCCCCCGAAGCTCTCAGCTAGCTCTCGCTTGACCGTTGACGGCACCACCTTCAAGATATCCACTCGGCTCTGGTGCTCATCGCCATCTGAACCGAACTCTACTATAGTACTCCATCCATCCTCTTCTTGGGTCCGCTCCACCATAACTGCATAGCCATCCTCTGCCCCTCTTGAAGCCCAGCTACATTACAGCCGGGTTTCGCCCAGTCAGGCTGCAACCATGTCGATTGAAAACGTGCCCCTTGATGTGTTCACCACAGTCATTGATGATGTATTGACCGCCTCAACTTGGTCCGAAGGACTGGAATTGCGCAAAGTCAACAGTAAGTCGATTGGAGAGATGGCCCTTACACTCTCCGGGGCGGTCTCCCTTCCCTTTGGGTAACAAACTGCATTTTCGACAGAATTCTTCGATCATCATGTCCAAGCTGCCTATTTTGATCGATTGTCCATTCCCATCAACGAAGAACCGCGCTCGTCATGGAGCAGTCATGCCATGCGAGGCCAACATCTGTACAGATATCTCAAGGGCCAGATCAGGTCTCTGCGGCCCAAGCATCCACTCTATGTCAACCTTGAGGGCGCCGTGGATGTCCTGGATGCCGTTGAAGGATTCCGGTGGGAGGTACCCACGTGGCGGGACAGACCTGAGGGCGTGCTGGAATTCCCCAGTCAACTCGTGGACAAGAGCAAAAAAGACCACATCCTGACCCTGGTCACCTTGACTGTCCTGAATTTTTTCGCTGATGAAATCAACATGTTGTCGTTGTTCGAACTGACGTTGTTCAACAATCAGGCATCGCCAGAGTGCTGGGCAATCATGACCGCGATCTACCTGAACGACAGAGCCACAGTTGAGACACTGCTGGATCAACTACCGGCAAATCATATGAGGACGTTCCATCTCTCTGACCCCCTGCGCCTCGCGATCAAGGCGAGGAAGCAGGAAATGGCACGGCTGCTTCTCGCCAGTGGTGCCGATGTCAATGCGTATCCAACCTATTATGACCCTTACATGGGCTACAGCATGGTCCTTGACGAGGCATGTCGTGGCGAAGACCTGGATATGGTCCAGCTAGTGCTCGAGCCGCAGTATTGCATCGAGTCATTCACCGAGGAGTATGAAAAGTCCATCAAGCTCATGGTGGAGAAATACAAGGCCCTGGAAGTGCAGGCATCTGGAGACTATGACCCCCACCTCAACAGGCGCCTCAAGACATGTCGACTCATTGTCGCTGCGTTGATCGATGGTGCCTTCCCCGACTTGCGTGAGCCTTTGCTGCACTTCTTGGTCAATCGCTCCATCAGGAACCACACTGACGGCCTTGTCCGACTGGCCATTCAACTTGGCTTTGACGTGAATTATACTATCCCACAGCATCAGACCCCCCTGGTTCAGGCATCCGCTCGTGGCGACGAAAAGATCGCGGCCACTCTCATTGCTCATGGCGCCCGGACGAAGTATTGCCAAGATCACGATGCGATTGCCGAAGCATGTCGTGGTGGTCACGTCTATGCGTTGGACGTGTTGCTCAGCCGCGCCACGAGCATTGACGAATATGGCCATGCCCGTGCCGGATCGATCCTTGTCATCATGCTGGGGTCTATTGTGTACACGTCAGAAACATGCCTGCTGTGCATGCAGTGTTTCTTCGCTCACGGGTTGGATCCCAATGCTGGAACTTGGGGGTTCCGGGCCCTCAATATCTCACTTCGCAGGCGCCGACCTGACATTACCCGATACCTCCTCGACAAGGGCGTCAGACCACCTATGATTGGAGAGGAGAGAGAGTTTGAGGAGAACTCCACATTTCTTTGATCGCTCACGAGACCGCTTCCATATCGTGTTGCTTTTCCACTGCTTCCCTTGACCTGCTTTTGCTCCGTACCAGTCCACGGGTACTGCCTCAAAGGGCAGACATAATACAATTTCGGATATCTTCTATCAAAACTGCCTGTACTTTTTCCTTTATTCATATATCACAAAATGGCGGTTTTTCGGTCCAATCATCTACCAATCAGTCTGGCAGGACATGACAACGATTGTTAGCACCCCGTACGGGTGTCTACAGAGGATAAATGAAGTACTTGTTCTCCAAATCGGTCAAATCGAGCAGGGCAATGTCGACCTCGACCTCGACCCTCTTACCGTCGGCGTCGATCCTCTCGATGACGCCGGTTCTCGACTTTCCAGCGGCCTCTTGCTCGGCGATCCAGGCATATCGTTCCTTATTCCTGCGGGCCAGGATGAAGTTTATGATGATCAAGATGACTGGGGTCCCCACCCAGCTGATGACAATCTGAATGATCCAAGCCGGATAGTATCGCGGGGCATCCTTGGGCACCCAGAGCTGGGGAGAGACCAGATTGGCGATGCCGTAACCGGCCATGAAAAAGACATTTCGGCTTAATTTCTTGGTGTATCCGGCGGCGGTGGACGTGGTCCATCCGAGGGCGATAATATAGGTGATACCAAAGGTGGCGCCGGCGAGGACCAAACACGCAAGCAGGGAGATCTTCTTGTCCCAGTCAAGAGCCACCATACCGATACCACCTGCGATGGGCGGTAGACACCAGAAGGCGGCCCAGTAGGCCTTGCGCCATGGGACATAGCGGAGAAGGAGAGTGGCCAGGATGCAGCATATGACCGAGAATCCACCGCCAGCGGCACTGACGAGCGTGGAGCCCAGATTTGACACGCCGACCGACACATACAACAAGTTCGACTGGTACGCAATGTTGTTGGAGAGCATGAGCGTGAAAGCCTGGAGCCCAAACAACCAGGAGATGGGATCCCGAAGCGACTCGATCAACTGACTCTTTTTGAACTTTTTGTTCTCGATCGAGCTGTGCGTCGCCTCGTGCACCTTGTTGACCAGGTACAGTTTCTCCTGCAGAGTCAAGAACCTCGCTTCGGCCGGATTGTTGGGGTAGTAAAACCACGACAGGATGGCGAGGATCGAAGTCATGCCGCCCGTGATGATCATGAAGAACTTCCACGGCGACACCGCATTGTTGGTCCACAACAGGCCGTACGCCAGGAACCCGGCGGGGATCGGAGAGCCCAGGCACGAAGTGTAGAAGACAGGCTGCAAGAAGCCCTGCGCTTCCGGCACGAAGAACATGCCCATGGTGATTTCAATCGCCGGAAGGACCGTGGCTTCGACCAGACCGAGGAAAAACCGCAGCGGGATCAACCCGCCATAACTGCTCGCGGTGCAGTGGAGGAAGACAATGACCGACCACAGCATGATCGTACCGCTGACAAATTTGCCCATGGGCACACGCTGCATGAGGTAGTTTCCTGGGAACTGGCCGATGATGTACCCTGTGGACAACAAAAATCATCGTCAGCAAGAAAACAATGTCTAGCTAGGCTGGCTTGGGTGTCGCAGCGGGTGTGGAGTGGTATTGTTTGGTCTCGACGATCTGCAAACAGGACAAGGTAATCGATCTCCTTGCTTACCGGCATAAAAAATCGTGTTGAGGTTATTGTACTGGCCATTGCCAATCTTGGTATCTTCGAACAAGCCCAGGATGGACGAGTACGACAATGTGGCTTTGTCAATCTGGTTGGTTGGAGGTCAGCAAAACTCTACTTCCGTTCTTTACCATGCTTGTCTTTCGGTTTTGTTTTTCTTTTCTTTCCTGCGTGACGGGCTTTCTCTTGGTATCTCCTGGTATTTTGATTTCAAGGGGCCGGGTGGGATAATCACATACAAACAAAACAAGGTCGATGACGACCAACAGCGGCACTAGGCCCCAATACAATTTTCTATTCAATCTCTTCTGCCCGGCAGCGTCCAGACCTTGTGCGAAGTCATGCCCGTGGCTCTTGAGCAGAGTATAAGTCACATCGGCGTCCTGCTCCGAGATATGGGGTTCCGGCTTTTCGGTGATGCGTGGTTCGATTTCCTTTGTGGACGCCATGCTTGCCCACCACTAGTAATTTGATTTACCGCTTGTTGTGCGTGGCGAGCTGGTAGTAATAGGATGGACAGGATGTTTGGTGCCCTGGGAAGGGAAAGGGAAGGGTCGAAGTATGCACACCCGTTACTTGCAACAACAGTGCTGGGTTGTTGTTGTTCTTTGCTCGTTTCGCCAGCGGTGCGGATTGATATGCATGCAAAAGCCCTATATATGTCCAACGGTGTAGTATATCTCGATGTCGCGATCAATACAGATCCGGCGGTCCGGAACCCAACGCATGGAATCTAGAAGCCAATGTAAGTCGTAATATTAGCCTTTTCTCGCGTCATTTGTGAATAGGAGGCCTCAATATATGGCACCACAGCAGAAAAAAAGAGAAAACCATATTGTGACTGTGGCAATCAGTCATAAGGATTAGTAGTTGTAGGTGTATTAGCTTTGCATGTAGCGGCAGGCTTGATGGCATTTGTTCCACTGAAGACAGATAAGGTCGGAGCGCATTTTGAATGGCGTGCGGCTATATCAGAGTACACGTTAAGGGATTGGTTGAGGTCGATTAGTCTGCGATAAGGTCGTTGGACTTGCGAAGCTTCGCGTGGTTGCTTAATTCACGGGCCATCTTATTTGTGGATCAAGGGTCTCAAGCCTTGCGACACCACTGGTTTGGTTCGAAGGGTTTTTGTGGACATTGTTGATAAGCCTGGCGCGGTGGTGGGACGATACAAACTAGCACACCATACCATGCATGGCGTATAAGTAAGTGTTCGGGTTGACGGAGGCGGCGGCAGCGGGAGGGTTTGCTCGCTTCGACTTACCCTCCGGCTGGGTTTCGGTGTTTTCAGCATGGACATTTATTTTAAAAAAAAAATCTAGACTGTGGTGGTACAAATGCGCGCATAAGAAAATAACTCCATGACTCCCTTGAACTTTGCAGCTCATATCCCACAATTTCCAAACATGCTCCCCATGAACTTGTATGATCAGCAATGCAGGAATGAACCATCAGCTTCCATGCCCGACATACCGAACCCTTTGACTTGCAATCCTCCAGACGATGCCCACGGCGACGGCTGCCACATTTGACCGTCTTGTCTCAGCTGTTCTTCGGTCTCTTAGACCTCTCTCGTCCGGTCAGTTGCGTGACTGAGGTGTCCGGCGTCATGCTTGAGGACTCTGCAGGCCCCAGCTCATTCTCACCTAGACCATCTAGGCCGGCGGCTCATGGCTCTCCATGGTTTGCGAGAGCCCTGATGGAACCGGGTGCGAATTCGACTCCCCCGAGAGCTCGAAATGGATGTCGGTGGGCAAGTCATCGATCGCGGAGCATAGTCTTTTGAAGTGAATGGGCATCCAGGAACCGTACAAACTTTTAGTGAACTTGTAAGCCGTCCACTTGTCCCTACCGCCCAGGGCAGTCAAGCAGAACTTGTGAATGGGATGACGATAGAACCTAGTTTTTTCGCCATCAATAACGGGATAATGTCCATAGATCCTCACTGAATCGTGATCATGCGAGATAGAAAAGGCGAGGATCTCGCGGTGAAGCTCTTTCTCCCTTTTCACCAAGCGAAACAGTTCTACAATCCCGCGAACGGCAAGGGTCATACTGTGCGCGTTTTGGTTGTCCGCTGTATCCAGTGAGACGGCCCCGCACGTTACCTCGGCGCAGAAGAAAGGGAAGTACATATACCAGGTACCCATGAAGAAGGACTCGTAGTGGTCGCTTAGCTCCCCCACAAACGGTTGGAGCTTCTTCAGTTGATCATCCCGAAATGCGGAATATCTGAATCCCACAGAATAATCTGGTTGAGGTCGGGGCTTGGTGAGAGGAATAGAATCGCTCCAGCACTCGTTCACGCTCTCGATCAATATGTCAAGATGTCTGTCGCCGGATGAGGCAAGCGTCTCAGCAGATGGAACGACCAGACGCGCTATGTCCTGGATGACTCGTGCTTCATCCTTGCCTTGGAGCTTCTCCAATGCTGTTTCGAAGACACCATCGGAGAATATCGTTTCCCTCGGTACGGTCTGTTTGGCTGTAAACAAGCTGCGGCAAAGCAACTCGCTCTCTTTCGTGATGCCCAATTCGGATCGGACCATATAGCTCCCTTGTGCTTCGAGTAGCCAACTATAGCTTGGATCTTGGTAAGACGCATTCTTATCTTCTCTGGGCCCCTGGTCACTTGAAGTGCTGATTCCTCGGGTGCCGAAGGAACATTCCGATTTCTTTCTAGCAAACAAATGACTCATTCTGGGTTCCCCGTAAAACCCATCAGGCCAATGATATGTTCGCGCCCAATAGGCTATAGGGTTCTGGTGCTTAACCACTTCCCTGGAGGGAGAAGGTTCCTGTCGCTTCTGCAATGATAGAATTGGTTGAAGTTTCTCGGTTTCCCGCTTTCGCTTCAGCGGCTTAGGGTGAGGAAAGGCAGGCAAAGTGCATTCGAGCTTACTGTATTAGTGTCTCCATTATATGAGTATAACTGCTGCTTCTTACATTTTGTCTCCCAAGCTCGTTGACTAGACTATAAGGAGGCACGCGGTTGGCCTCTTGTTGAGAAGTGTTGAATTCGGCAGGGTCGTTCAGCCGTTTACTTTGACGACGAGGCTTTTGCCGTGTTCCCTGCCCGATATCTCGCGTGTCTTTTTCTGTGCGAGTCAGGTAGCAAAGCGAAGTACAGCAGCGGTATAATGCGGATACCTTTATGGGACAGCTCGGCAGAGTGAGTCTGCCGTGCGGTTTCTGGACGTGGCATTGTCACGGAAAACCCTGGGGAGGAAGTAATCAGAGACTGACCAAATCAGAAGCCGCCGACCTTATGTATCGAACGACATCAGTAAGAAGAGCAGCTATAGGCCCTTAGGCGGCTGGGAAGCGTTAACGGGCTCAGGTAGACCGTAGGGCATTGCTCGACCTACCAACAGGCGCATGATGCTTGACGCCGCCGAACCTGAGAGGGTTGAGCCAATAACTAGCCCGAAGACCGTAGACTTGGCACAGTTAAGACTAGACGCGAGCCAGGAGTGAATGAAACACGAAGGACGAGCGTAGCGCTCATGGATATGCGGCACATCCCACGCTCACTGCGTTAGGACGACACAAGTGCACGCCGAGAACGGTCATCCCGTGGAGCCCATTTTCTCCAGGTGAGACATACAAATTTATTTCTGATGAAGAGGCAGTGGTGCTCAGATGCAAAAATCTGGAGCGAAAGGTGGGAAGGGATGGTCCAAAGGCTGGAGGTGGCTGTGAGTCCATCGGAACCTACTAGTAGTGGTAGGGTGATGAGGTTCCACTGCTGCCTGGATGGATCCGCGAACCAAAGGCCTAATATAAGCTGCCACTTGCGGTTCCAGCCAAAGGTATGAAGCAAACGCCGCTTTGGTTTGGACCAAGCACTCCCGCGTTACTGTATGTGCCCCCGGGTTCGCCGTCTGACTCAGAAAGGTGTCTGGCTTACAACTTGGACCTCTTGACCTCGTTTAGAAGGGTTGCAGACACGCTACTACGACAGTGGCGGCCTGCACCGAGGCTGATGCGTTGTGGCATTCTGACTGATATCCCGGTGCCCGCGATCATAGCCTGGGTATCTTTTACCATCACTGCCAGTGTAAGAGCATGATATTTCATGGCTGTAACATGACTTGATCGATACTGCCTGGGTAATGATTGAAGAGGCGGTCACTGGGGTTGGTTGAAGTCGTGCTTTGTTTGGCTAGGATCCGAAGCACGCAATCTGATGCCATGGTGAGCCACCACACTGTTGTCTACCATCCCCTGTGATCCGATGGTTTACCGGTAGTAGAGACCCTAGAAGAGAGAGATATATATATATATTGTTTTTCGCTTTTTAATGTATTTGTGTAATCATCGTTCTGGAGGCGACAGGTAGAATGGAGGCCCGACAAATCAAGTCGGTGGCCATTATCGGCGCCGGCGCGGCAGGTAATTTGCTCTGCTCTACATCAGGCGGTTCAGAAGAAAGGCTCACCGGAGATTCGTCGACAAGGAGCCGCAGCAGCAGCGGCCTTTGGGGCAGAGGAATGCTTTGACACGATACGAGTCTTTGAGAGGCGCCACAGCGCGGGAGGGACATGGTATGGGAGTATCCACCCTTCTCCAGCTTCGTACAACGCATAACTGGTTGGATCTGCGAGTAGGATCTATGATAAAAACCCTAAGACAGATGTCCAACTCGTGCCGGGAGCCTTGCCACCGGATATTGATCGTCCGTTAAAGATCCCAGATCAGTTGCCCACGACGACTGCGCCAACTCCAAAGGAGCGATACGAACAAACTCCGATATATGATGAGTTGACGTGAGTACTGAATGCCCTAGCAAGACTGGTAAAGAACATGGGCCCTCACCGTCTTCCAGAACGAATGTTCCAGCCATCGCCATGTCCTTCTCTGATATACCGTTTCCGTATGGGCCTTTCACGCCGCATTGGATACCAAGGCAATACATAGAAGGTTATTTTTCGTCCCATCGAACCGATTCATACCTGGTTTTGAATACCACTGTCGAAGATGTATCCCGTCTCCCTGCAAAGACAAGCTCAGGCTTGGATAAGTGGAAACTTGTCCTTCGGCAATATGACACCGTGAAGCAAGCGGACGTCTGGTGGGAGGAAGTCTTCGACTCGGTAATCATTGCCAACGGGCATTATTCGATACCATTTGTAAATCACTCACCACAAGCTTGCAAGCATGACCTTGTCATAACTGACATCTGACAGGTACCGCCAGTCACCGGTTTGTCGGAGTATCTCAAAACATTCCCCGGAAGAGTTTCGCATTCGAAAACATACCGCACCCCAGAGGCATACCGAGGTACGCGAGTCATCGTGATTGGGAACTCCGCGTCCGGCCACGATATCACAACCGCGCTTGTGAAAGTTGCTCGACTTCCTGTCTATCAATCACGACGGTCTCGATCTCGATGGGACGGCGACGAGCCTCCAGACGGCATAGAGTGGAAACCTGTGATCAAAGAGTACAGGAACAACGGCGATGTCGTCTTTGACGATGACTCGGTGCTATCTTCGGTAGATGCTATCATCTACTGTACCGGTTACCGCCCTTCCTTTCCATTCTGGAACAGCCAGGCAAATGGCAGACCTCTCTTCGATTATCGCGAAAACAGGCTCATTGGAAATTACCTGCATACTTTCCTTCGGGATTTCCCTACCCTGGGTATCGTGGGAATGCCTCGTGTTCTGACATTCAGATCGTTTGAGTATCAAGCCATTGCTCTTGCGAGGCTCTTCGCCGGGAGAAATGCCATCCCGCTGCCGCCTCGAGAAGTTCAAAGGCGTTGGGAGGAGAACCGCGCGGAGTTGGTCAGGCGAGAGAGAAGAAAGTTCCACGACATACCATGGGATAACGGGGAGACCATGCAATGGCTACGTCTGCTCTTTGAAATGGCCGGACTGCCGAAACTAGAAGGCACGGGGAGGTGTCCACCCATCCTGAACCGTGAAACCAGGTGGGCTATTGAAAATATCAAGAAATATCCGGAGCGTGGGAGCGGGAATAAAGAACCGAGATCCCGTGCTCCGCAAGATCCAGAAGCTGAGGAGCATACTGATGCTGACTGGGTGGTCTTGAGTGCGGACGAGGTGAAGGATACTCTCCATCTCATATAGGAATAGAGTGTCTGGCACGAGAGCTGCAGTGTGAAGTGAATTGCACTTTGGAAGTCATTAGAGAGCCTTGGACTAGCGCATTTCCGGATGACGGGGACTAGAACTTGCTTTAACCAATTCGGGCTGCAGATGCACCATGGGTATTTTGATTGGCTGTGTGTTCTGTCTGCCCTTGGCAGGAAATTTTAGGACTTGGTTTAACTGCGCCGAAATACTTGGTGCCCGAAACATTTGAAGAATTGTAGCACTTTCAGTTGCGCCGACCATTTTCTGGCTGCGCACTTTATGTGATCTCAAGTTTCTCGAGTAGCAGTGAGAATGGAGACTTTAATCGAGAACGGCGATGGCCAACTCACAATTCAAAATCTGCAACCTCCCACGAAACGGAAACCTACGAGTGCATTGACCGTGGAAGACAAAGAGAACCAGAAGCACGTCGCAGAGGCACGGAAAAAATATGGCAGAGGCCGTCCCGTTCGGGTAAACGAGGTCAAAGACAAGAAGCTGCGTGCGAATCTCAAGAGAATTGAGAACAAATACCGAACGGCGGTTTTGAACGCAAAGGATGCAGAGATTCTGTACGAGAACCAGGAAGGTTTCCTGCAACCGGAAAACGAACTGGAAAAGACCTACAAAGTCCGACAAGAAGACATTCTAGATGCAATCGGTGTCCAACAGGCCAGCAAAGCCATCGACTTCAAACTCGATCTCGGTCCATACGTGGCGGATTACACCAGAAATGGACGTAGTTTACTGCTAGCAGGAAGAAAAGGACACATCGCCACATGTGAATGGCGAGCAGGGAAGCCAGGTTGTGAGTTACACCTCAATGAAACGGTCCGGGATGCCAAATGGCTGCACAATGACCAGTACTTTGCTGTGGCTCAAAAGAAGTATACCTACATTTACGACCACGCCGGGGTTGAGATCCATTGTCTGAGAAAGTACGTGGAGACTCTGCACCTCGAATTTCTACCCTATCACTTCCTTCTTGCGGGCGCCGACACGAGCGGGTTCCTGAGATACACCGACACCTCGACAGGGCATATAGTGGCCGAGCACCCAACTCGGAAAGGACCGCCTACCGCTCTTGCCCAAAACCCGTGGAATGCAATTTTGCACGTGGGCCATCAAAACGGAACAGTATCCCTGTGGTCTCCCAACTCTACGACGCCTTTGGTCAAGATGCAGACCAACGCTGGGCCTGTTCGGTCCATTGCCATCGACCGCTCGGGGCACTACATGCTGTGCGGAGGTCAAGATCTCCGTCTCAAACTCTGGGACATTCGCTCATTGAAAGAAGTTCACTCATACACCACCCGTCAGCCCGCATCTTCTATCGAGATCTCGGATCGTGGTTTGGCGGCCATCGGCAGCGGCACTGGGGTAACTATCTGGAAAGATCTTTTCACCACATCCACCTCCGCAGAGCCCGCCAAGGTCCAATCGCCCTACTTGAACTGGGGTAACGACGGACGTCGGGTTGAGCGTGTGCGGTTCTGTCCGTTTGACGATATCCTTGGCATCTCACACTCGGAAGGGTTCAGCAGCATCGTTGTCCCGGGCGCGGGCGAACCCAACTATGACGCCCTCGAAGTCAATCCCTACGAGACTCGCAAACAGCGACAAGAAGCAGAAGTCCAGGCTCTGCTTACGAAGCTGCAGCCCGAAACTATCGCACTTGATCCCCACTTCATCGGTACATTGGACACGCGTAGCGCAGAACAGCGGAAGCGGGAGAAGGATTTGGATGCGCCGCCTGTAGATCCTCTGGCGAAACTCAAAGAGCGGAAGCGTGGTCGGGGGAAGAACAGCACAGTAAGAAGATATTTGAGGAAGAAGGGCGGAAAGAACGTGATTGATGAGAAGAGGCTGCGGCTCGAGGAGATGAAAAAGGAGCGAGCTGAAAGAGAAAGGGAGAAGCTCAAGAGGGACAAGGTTGAACTCGGTCCTGCATTGGCGAGGTTTGCACGGAGAGGAGCGTGATATCGCAGTCGATTTTTGGAATCGGCTGTGTCTTCACCGAGTTGTTTAAAGAGTTTCGAGTCCGTGGGACCTGGTAGACTGGAGCCGACATCTCTAACCGTTTTGAAGGTGTCTTATCTAACGCTATGATAAAAGTGTGAGACATGCTATCCAAATGTGCCGGCCATGCCAGCACCCACGCTCATGCCGACTAAACATTTTGGGTCCTGGGTCCAAAGTTTTCATCATCTCTTTCGTGTCCACTTAATCTAAATCCTTCCGCCTGAGTACCAATTCTCCCATTTCCTTGGTGTCCAATCCCTTCTACAAAGGATCAATTTGTCCCTCCTTGTGCTCCGGCATGACCTTCGTATACCGAATGACCTTTGGCTGCTCGCCGCTCCCCCTCGAAGCGCCAGACGCCCACCGTTTCAAACTCTCGGCGTATCCCAGCGTACTCTTCCAAGCGGAGAGAATCATATCAACCGTCTCTTTAACACCAACACCATTCTTGATAACTCCCCTGATCACAGGGCCTCCTTCACGGATTTTCCTCGCTTCCATCTCCATCAGATCGACGTCTGCGCCGACGGCATCGGCTAAATCGCACTTATTGATAACCAACAGATCGCTACCCGTGATTCCGGGCCCGCCCTTGCGCGGCACCTTGTCGCCGCCGGCCACATCAATTACATAGATGATAAAATCGGCCAGCTCGCGACTATAGTTGGCAGCGAGGTTATCGCCGCCCGACTCGATCAGCAACAAGTCTGTCTGGAACTTCGCATGCAGCCCTTGCAAAGCGAGCAGGTTGGCCGAAATGTCTTCGCGCACCGCGGCATGCGGGCATCCGCCTGTTTCGATGGCCACGATCCGGTCAGGGGTCAAGGCGCCGTTTTTGGTCAAAAACTCGGCGTCTTCGCGTGTGAAGATGTCGTTTGTCACTGCTGCAATGTTGTACTCTTTTCGAAGTGCAAGGCACAGCTCTAGCATCAGCGCTGTCTTGCCTGATCCCACGGGCCCGCCGATTCCGATCGTGAATGCTCGGTCTTTGAAGTCTCGTCCCTCGACTAGTGGCATCTCTCTGTGGATGTAGGATCCTGGTCCCTCTAGTATCTCGTGTGAATGTCCGTGCGGTGCTGCGCCGTTGGGGTGGTCGTGGTCGTGGGAATGAGATGCACCTCCGTCGTGGGAGTGTGTCGCCATGGTGGAGGACGGAGCAGAGAGGAACAGAGGGAAGCGAGAAGGAAGAGATGGTAAGAGGTGTAGTTTTGCTTGTGCGCGCGTGTGCTTTGGATGAGGATGATGGGCCGTATCGATCGAACGGAGCAAATGTGTAAATGTTTGTCTTATCGCTCGGCGAAACGGACGGTCGACCGGGGCTTTTGGGACGAAGTGGTCGCTGCGAAAGAAGATAGACTGAGAGAAATCAGACGATGTAGTTGTTGCAGAGGAGTATCTCCAGCGTAGTTATATAGCCACTGCTAGTATGCTGTTCCAGTAGATCACTCGGTGTAAATCAGCGGGGAGAAGGAATGGAGTTTACGATCTACAAGAAGTGCAGTCTGAGTCTCTCGAGCATGATAAGGATCTGATATCAGTAGTACATGTACTACTTAGTAGTGGAGGGGCAGGCAAGTGAAAGTTTCCCATAAGAAAGTCCCCGCACACTGGCAGCCTTGACTACAACCACTCCGGAGGTTTCATCGGTCAACCCAGCACTGGCATCTCGCCGGCCACTTGGTCAGCTCGGGGTCCGATGTGATCTCAGTTGCTGACAAAATGGTATGATGTAAAGGAATCCGAGTTTCCATATACATCGTACAAAGTACCTAGGTAAATACAACAATAATGTACTGATCCGCACCACACATTTGACCGGTGTACCTGAAGTACCTTGAAAGCATTCTTTGTAGACGACAGCAAGGAAGGTTGTGTCTCTCTATCCCGCAATCAAAATGTCAATCGTACATATCGTTCTGTTTAGACTCAAGCCCTCGTTGAGCGATTGGGAAAAGGAAGAGGTACGTTTAACACGAATACCTGCACTACTAGTACGACGTCCGCAACACTCTACCGGTGACTGACCGAACGTTAGTTCTGCGATGATATGCTCTCTTTGAAAGACAAATGCTTGCATCCAGCTTCCAACAACCCGTATATCGTCTCGGCGTCAGGCGGCGTCGATAACAGCCCGGAGGGTGCGCAGGTACGGCGATTTCACGTGTATCTTTCCAATTGTACAGTATGTTGAGTGAGCTTTGCAGGGAGGGTTTACCCATGGTTTCGTGGTGGAATTTGCTTCCAAACAAGATCGGGACTACTATGTCGCCCATGATCCGGCTCATCAAGCCTTTGTGAAGAAGAATAGCCCCAGATTTGAGGATGTCAGAGTGGTCGATTATGAAAAAGGGGTATATTGAAGCTTGCGCTGGTAGCGAATAGATTGTTTCAGCCAGAAGAAATGTATTTCAGTGATCCTGCTCAGAGCCCGATAGCCCCCTTCTTATCATATAAGACCCACGATACCCGGCATCAAGTCGTTGCAAATCCATAGCCATTAGAACGCCTTTTCTCGACTCCCCTTGCTTGTCTATGAAACGCTGAAAGATTCGCCACAGCCGCATTGTTCTGTAATGTTGGGGTTGTTAAAAACAAATCTAGCGCTGAGTTTGTCCTCTTTCCAGTCCATTTCGCTGCCAATGATGCTGAACAGAGCCTTACTGTCAATCAGCACTTTGACTCCATCCTGCTCGACCACCTCGTCAAACGGGCCTGGTTTGTCCACGAATTCCAGATGGTATGCGAGTCCTGAGCAGCCTCTGTTCTTAACGCCCACTCTGATCATCTTTGGATTGGGTTGGTCGAGTAACTCGCGCAGGTGTTCGAGTGCGCTGGGCGATATGGTCATCGCGGCCTTCCGAGGTCTTAACCTGCTTCGCCGGGGTTTGGCCGATTTCGCTTCTTCGGTCTTTGGTTGTGGTTCGGCCTTTGGCTGTTGTACGGGCCTGGGCTGCTGGGCTTCTCTTTCAGGCATACTAATACTGGCAGTCTCGGTGGTTTGTCCCGGTTGGCTGTCACTTGCTTGAGGGGCGGGTGGAGGTCTTGAGTTGCTGAGGCGAGGCTCTGGCCCAGCTATTGAAGTGTCTGGAATATTGGTATTTCGGGGAGGCAAGGGGAAGTCGGTGGGGAGAGTATGAGGTTGATAGGAGGGAACTGTGTATAGCTCGCGCTTTGAAGACGCCCTTATGGCCTTCGTCGACGAGAAAGTCCTGAAGGCATGAGGACAAGAGCGTGCGCTTGAGGCGATTGCCAGTGCTCTGAAGAAGACGGCGGATGACGTCGTGGTCGGCATCAAGTGTGAAGCTGACATTCTGGATATGTTATATGATGTCGCTCGGCTAATTCATCAGAAGGGAGAAGGTTTATAAAGTGTAAAGCGCGGAGAATATCTGGTGGAAGAAGGTATAGTTTTATGGAAGGGTGGTTGTGTCATGGTCCTCAAGGTGTTGAGAGAGGCGCATTGCACGGGTTCAAATGACTGACTCCAGGTCGCAGGGTTTGCCGTTTGTCAGCCGACCATGGAGCGAGCCAATCGGAGCCGAGGCATAACAAACATTCGGCTGCTGACGGTGTCCATTAGTAACGGCCATCACGTGCGCAGTCGAACCGACCTTCGGCCATGAAGCTGGAAGTTGATGCACTACCGTGCTGCTACTGATACTACTCGCTCACATTTGGTCTTTTAGTAGTCCATTGACAGATGCCTTGAGCAGTTTCACTGACTGGCCTCACCCGGACAAACCTGAACTTGCTATCTCCATGGCCAATATTCTGCTGGAAGTGACCACGACATATGGCTGACAGTGAAGAAGCATCTCCACTGCCAAGAAAGCCAACTCATGCTGTGAAAATTGCGCGGCTGGAACTGGACTGTTTGTTGGCCATCTCCTGGGACTCGTCAGCCAAACATTTATGGCATTCAACCCCCTTTTCAGGCCTTTATCACTGTGTCGTAAATCACTACGTGCTGCCAGTCAACTTGGGGAAACCAGGGTGTAGGAAAGCAGCAATTTGTCAGTCGTACCTCTTGTCGCAATGACCCAATAATGAGTGCAACCAGCGCAGTTGTCCATGTTGCTCACGGCTGTCGATCTCTTTGCAACTCATGGACTCGCCCTTGACCCAGCTGTTGAGGCCGGATTCATTCGAGCCCAAGATTGTTCAACTATATCTTCACTTGTTCAATGTGCTTGCCAATGATGACGGTGATGATGTTGTTCCTTCCGAAGGCTTTTGGCGGGAATTCTTCCTGCTCAAGCCTGACAAGCAAAGGCTGTATGATATCCTCGCGCCCATGACCGCTTTTGACCTCCTCCAACTTCAAGTACGGTCAGCTCGATTCGTCCAGACATGCCTTGCCTGTTCTGACATTTTGTGGTAGTCTCAGACACAAGCCTTCTTCAACCGGGCTGTGATGGAAGCAGGGTCGGGCATCGCCCCTGGGAGCGAAAACGCGCTCGAGGTTCGTCGACTTCTCCGAGTGTCTCCTCTCCCTGGCACTAAAGTAGATTGTATCAGAATTTGACCGCATTCCTATGCGCTGTTTTCACCAAAAAGTATACCAACCCGAATACCGATGTGATCGAAGTGCTTGCCGGTCTGGACTCCATTGACCGGTTGATGTCCGATCTGGTCCAGACTCTCGAGTCAATCATCCGACAGGGAGATAATGAAACAATCCGCAGGAGTGCCTTGCATGCGACGCTTGCGTTAGTAGCAGGAGGTTTTCACACCAGCCTTGTCTCCTATTTCATGCATAGAGACCTCTTTTCGGCATTGATGAAGGTGAGACGAACAATGCAATCAACTGAATATTACTCACACTCTTGCAGTATATCCATGATGTCCAAACCAATCCCGCTGACGGGCTCGATGCTGCTGTTGTCATTGGGATTTTGTCCAGTTACAACAAGTTCGAGTCGCAGAACGTCTATCACAATCGATTGGCAGATTTTGTCAACGAGGACAGCATCAAGCTTCTTGTCGACAAATTTGCCACGGCATGCGTAGAGATTCGTGATCAATATGTCGCTGTTCAGGATGACTATCCCGCTTCGTGGAGTATCAGCAATACTCTTGCTATGGTGGGATTCCGGGGTTTGTCAAGCAATGCCAAAAAGCCTTTGCCACCGTCCGAGGAAGATGCAAAACGGTTGTTTGCCTCTCTTCCAAAGAAGACTGCAGCTTGTCTCTTGTCTTTGTATTCATTTGTCTCAGCGAACAAACTGTTTGCTGCCAATCTGGTCAACGTGCCAGCGCATAAGGATAAAGAGACGCCACTCGCTGCTTTCTTGTCCTCAACATCTTATGTCTCACACCACGCCTACCGTGGGCCCCGACAATCGACATATGCGACGCTCAGCCTCCTATCCATCAGAATCCTGGTGGAGGACTCGGTCCTGGTGAAACGCATATGTTCGGCAGATTCGAAGACAGTGGTCCGGTTATGTCGGCAAAGGCCTCCGCATCTGCCTCTGATCACTTCTTCAAGAGTTCCAGCAGCGGCAATACTGGATATCTGTACTGACACACTTAGTCACAACTTACGCAAGAGGCTGGATGTCCACTTGTATGGGCTTGCCTTGGGCATCATGCTGAGAATCGTCACCTACCTCGAACAAAGCAAGACCCGTCTGCACCATCATTGGGCGTACATATGGGGTTCACTCCTCTCGTTGATGCGGTTTTTGACACAGTATTCGGAGGATCTCAGGCATTTGAGGGGAGTTCGGGAGGAATTGTGTGGCACGCTGGCAAGTTTGGCGGCGTTCTGCCTGTCCAAGGGTGATTCGTTTCTGCCGGACCCAGCCAGCTTCGACGACCTTTTTTATAAATTGATTGAGGCAAATGATGTGCTGCCCCGGTTCAAGCAGGCTTACTGTGATCGGTCACCGCAGTCAGATGTGCTGAACGCCTCAGTTGATGCGCTAATCAACGTGTCGTCCCATTATCACGGCCTGCTGAATGCCAGACAAGGCAAGAAGACTCATCAGTCTCCAGCTGCAATTCAGAAGGTGATCAAAGAAGGCTATGAGACACTAAGTCTGGAGAGTGACGAAGGGGTTGGACACTGGGAAAGGTGGCGTGAAACCAACTGGAAGTCGGAGCTGAAGAAAATGATCAGAATCACAGTTGAAGACTCCAGGCTGCTGTCCCTAAAGAGGTAGGGCTGTCGCAGTCACAAGGCAGCCAGCAATTCAACCTCACCTCAACCTCACCTCAACCTTAACCTTGATCTAACCTCACTTCAACCTCACTGTCGATAGTATATGATCGGTAGGAGGAATCGCGCCAAGAGTTCTTCGCCTAACTCTTCCTTCTATAAATATACCCCTTGTTCCTCAACTTCCTTCTGCCTTCGCAACACTTGCTCGACCTCCTTTCTCCTGTTGCGACCCTTCTTCGAGCGCCTTTCTCCTCTTGCAACACTTCTTCAAGTACCTTTCTCCTGTCGCGACATTTCTGTCCAGTGCCTTTCTTCCCTTCGCGGCCTTTCAACCTCTGTGATATTCAGTTAAGGCAGCCAAGATGGAGTCCCAAGTATACAAAACTGAAGCGCAAGTTGTCGCAAACTCTCTGGGGAGTCAAATTGAATGCAAGACTTGTGACAGAAAGATATGGCTTCCTGACGCGGCCAAGGAACCTCTGATCGCTGTCAAGAAACCAAGAAGGATGGCGTCACTGAAGCAGCCTTTTGCAAGAAAGTTGGAGGCAGTCAAAGAGGAGACCACTCTCAGCAAGATGTCCGCGGCTGTTGCACAGTCACCGCTTTTTCACTGTGGCAAAGAGGAGATCCCACTTGAGATCCGACGAAAGATATGGGCTGAAGTGGTCAAGACCGATTCTGAAGTCGGGCTTGTGACATGGCACATCTGTCCGCACATTGACGCCGTTGACGTTCGTGTCTACGAGCAGAAGCCGGGAGGCAACACTGATTGTCATGACCATCCGGGTGCAGCGATTCTTATGGTCTCGAAGAAAGTGCAGATGGAAGTGCTGGAGGTCCTGCTCAACACATCTGAGATCACTGTCGCAGATAGCCAGGAGCCATCATGGTCTGGCGCACTGGCCGTAAACACCAACGACAATCGGTATGCAGGATGGGAGGTTCTCATGAGCACATTCCGACCATTTTGCAAACAGATTCGACAACTCCGAGTGGTCACGCCCTTTGACACTGACTGCATCGACATAGAGCCGGTTCCCCAGGGTCGATTCAACCGGTCGTTCCGTACAGCTGGGGACGGGAGAACTTTTGAGCCTCAGACCCAGCTTCTGCGATCGGATCTGTCAAACATCTTCAGCAACCTGCGGAGTCTCACGATCCACATCGACGCACTTGATGAAAATGAGGACAGCCGAGTCATGCCACGATACCTTGCCAGAGACGAATTCGAGGAATTTTTCCGCGGCATCAAAGGATTCAAGCTGGAGTATTGCGACTTGGAGTGGTCTGACCAGTTCGGCAGAACCAGCCATCAGCGCCACCTAAGGATGTTGGGTCGCAAGAGTCACCGAAAGATCCAGTGGAAGCGTTACCGTCGCCGCGAGGGGTTGGCCCTTTCCAGAACTCTGAGACGGGAGCTTCGCAGTTTGGCCGTGGATACTTTGAAGGAGAACAACCTGCAGGAAGGATACGATTTCGAACTGGAGGAAGCGTATGTGGGCGACTCGACCCAGCCTTCAGCAGACGAGGAGGGTGAGGAGACCGATGATTACGACTGTTGGTACTCGGACGATCATTATCCTTCAAAGGTCGAGTCAAACTCGTCCTCCAACTTCAGAAGCTCCAGCAGCGATAACGAAACAGAGGAGGAAGAAGTAGAGGAAGAAGAGCCGGAGGAAGAAGAACCGGAGGGTGAAGAAGAAGATGAAGCCACTGCACAGGAAGATGCAGTCCCGGCAATTGTGGATGCACCGGTTGATGCGGGAGAAGAGGCTGACGATGAAGCTGGCTTCGATGAGGATGATCATGCTACTGGCATGGACAAGATTTCAGGTGATCAAGCAGCAGCTTGAACAGAGCGCCCAAACAGTCCTGAACATCAACGGCGCGGCCCGGACCGGATACGGCCAGTTTATCTCAGCAGCCGTTGTCACCCTATCGCTGGCTTCCTAGATGTCGCGTGTTTTTTCAACTTGCTGTGCTTTACACAAACAGACACCCCTTGCTATCTTCGAACACAATGCACCATTCACCGCGCACAACAACCTTCAGCATCCACCATCCGAGCTTACCTGACACCAAACCAACAAAAGTTTCGGCTCTTTCTACAGCAGTGCTTCTCTTGTTTTCACCACATTGCTTTCCACCAAAGTTCAAATCAGCACAAGGGCTTCTTTCGCGCACACACGCGATCCTAATATTCCGGGCATGTGTCTAGCTACAAACCACAAGGACAGGCCCCTTGCTCAAACTTGAAGGCAAGAGTTGCTCATGCAACTGCTCGTGCCTCTGCGACTGCACATGCAAATGTTTTCTAGCTCTCTCTTCCCCCCATAGCTGCAGATAGACAGGTTATGATAATTGAAATTACCAGAAAAAGGAAATGAAACAAAGATGCGGCGTAGTGTGCACTGTGCAGTAGGTTATTGTTCAACAAGGCTCGCTCACCCCTTTTGTTACCTACCTAGGTAGGTAGGTGATGAGCAGGTATAGGTACCTTACTTTGCAAGGTGTACGTCGTAGCCTCCCTAACCCCCAGTCAAGCCCGCTACACCTACTGGTAGCGCCAAAGTTACAAGCAAACTTGAAGTCCACCACAGGACCGGACTTGGTGATCATGTGGTTTCCTCGAGCCTCGTCCTCACAGTGCCCATAACCTTTGGTCTCAATGCGGTCGTCAGACACCGTGCAGCTGAGACACTGATTGGCCTTGATGGATACCTACAGGATCACCTTTCGTGGCGAATGTCAATCCAACCTGGTGGTCGACATGAACATGGTCGAATATTCTGTATCTTCGGTTTTCGAGTACCTGGACTTGCACCGATTAGTGTGGTCAGTAGATCTCCCGGGTGCCACCAGCACCGGAGCAGCGAGAAAAAACAATCCCAAAGTCCGCAGGAGAATTGTGCATGCGAAAGTGGTTTGAGAAAGATCATTTTTTTTATTCTGCTGTAGTTCCTGTTCCATCATACAGTATAACATCGAGCACAAGTCCAATCCACAGTAACTAGCAGTCACATCGTGGCCTCGACCAGACTAAGACACTCGCTAGCCGATTCCATGTCAGATTTGTGGTTTCGTAATTTGTTGACTCCCGTCGTGACTGCACCGTGGAATGTTGAATGTTGATCGTTTAGTTAGTTAACTGTATCCCCGATGTCGAACTTGGAGTCCGCTTGGACCGGGCCGGCCAGAGACATATCCTATCCAAATTCTCATCCCGGATCTTATATCGAACCAGGCATTTTCTCCCCGAGACTCTGTTGTCACAGCACGACCAGCCCGGTCGGGTCAATGGTCAGCGAATGGATTGTGGTGGATGCTGAGGACGTGGTGGGACGGGGTGAAGACAAAGGGGATAAGATCAGATGCGTATTCCAGGTAAATGTAGAGATGGGATTGTGCTGTACAGTACACTTGCAGTGACATACCTTGGTCTTGTACTGTATGGCCCCATCGAGTGGTTTCTCCCATGCCTGCCTCTGGGAAGCAAAAGATTCCCATTCCGGCACAGGAAGCTTGGGATACTATTCGCTCGCCACGGCGGCGTTGGGTTAGTCAGCGGCTCGGTCAAATATGATGGCAGATGAACACGGTGACCGAGGGGTGGGTAGGGGGTTAGGAGGGGAAACAACAAAAGTTTGTTCTGCACAGGTGTTTGGAAAGGGGCAAGCTTGTTGGGCGAGCGTCCATCTGACCGGAAATTGATTGAGCATGGAAACAGGTCTGCAGTGGGATGGCTGATTGCTTGCTCCCTGCAGCGTAGTCTCTGAGACTGAACGTCACACTCACAATTCCAAGCTTGAGGATGATTTTCCCTTTGTACAGGGGCGTGATGCTCATGATGGGCACGCCACAGGTCTGGCAAAAGTATCTGTACGATACGGGCGCGTTAGCATTGCCATACGAATATTGACAAAAGAGATGTCGAGGAACTCATGCTGTCGCTTCAAGCGGAAGGTCAAGACCCTTCTCCCAGCGCCAGATGAGACAGCTTGGTTGAAATTGGAGAAGAAACAAACCACTTACCTTTGGACTGGCGTCCCGCTGAGCGTTTCTGGGTCCTGTTCTCGGACGTCAGTTTCTCCTAGGCCAGCCGCAAACGGGACGAGGGCGTCCTCACGCTGTACATTTTGATGTTGCCTTTGCCATTGGGAAATTCGACTTTCTCTTCTTCAATGGTCAGATTGGCCCCGAAGATCCCACCCGCAACTTTGCGGCAGTTGGCGCAGTGGCAGAGATGACCTCTTCGCTGGGTGCCGAATAGGTTGTCATCGTTGACTTTCACTTTGACAGCTGGCCGCAGCGGACATCATGTGAGCCAGAGATACTCTCATCGTGGCGATTTCGGCTGACGGACGACTACGGGCCATACCTTTGCATAGACACTCCCCTTCCATTTTGGCGGTTAGCTTCCTTGTTGGAGTTCGGGGTCGCGGCCGGAGGGCTGATGCAAAGAATGAGACTGTCAACGACGGGAGAAAGAGTACGTGCGGTCTTAATGTTCGTAGAGCAGCTGACGTGATGTCGGGTTCCGGATGCTCTTCTCTTACTAATGGGCGGCCTCATGCAAGCTGGGTACCAGGCATGTCGAGATTACTAGGCAGCATGATCCCATAAAAAGGGACGTTATCAATCATAAGTAATGTTGACGCACCGAGTCGGAGGTACCCCGTAGTTGGAGAGAAATTCCCGGGGCCAGAAGTGGAGGTGGATACAACGCGGGTTCCCCGGACCCTCTTCGTGACAGCGGCATCTCTCAGTCCCCAGCCAACAAATGTTCAGAAACAGTTGCGAGATCGGTCCGAGGTTGAGTCCATGTTTCCGAGAAGCTAAACCTATCTCGAAATGCACCCTCGCACGAAGCCATTGTTCAATCTCCCGTTGGTCGTCCTTTGCGGGGCTTGAGGCTCCTGGTAAACCTGAATGGCCACTGGAGGAGGCCTGGTGTCCTCAGTTGTGAAGACTCGAGACAGGAACGTAGTCAGATCAGCTCCGAGAGACGGTGTCGCTGCGGGGGGCGGAACGCCAACGAGATGATTAACCTTGATCCTTGTTCGCCCAGTGCTACGATTCGTTGTAGCTTGCGGGGTGAGATCCGTCTTCGTCTAGCTGCGTGCTCTTGTTGAGGGGTATGGCTTGAAGATAAAAAGAATGAAAAGGGGCACGAAGAAACTTCGACATGTTCTTGAACACTCTCAGTCTTCCTCGAAACGCCTCAGTTCCATCCTTACAAATTGACCCGCTTCTTGACAACATTTCAAGCCGAATGATCCAATGTCTTTCGTCAGCGACGTCGTAAGCAACCTTACCGGGTCTGTCCCGGAGGTATACGACCTGGTGGTCGTAGGAAGCGGGTTTGCTGTAGGTGTTGCACGATCTAGTTGGTGTGATCATCTCTAACCGCTGACAGGGTTCCATGACTACGCTGAACTTCCTGGAAGAATGCAAAAAGCTCGGTAAGCGAGGCAAGGTTGCCTTGATCGAGGCCGGAAAGGAGGGTGAACGATGCGGTGCTAGCAGGTTTGAGACATGGCCAGATGTAGGAACCCTCGCTGATAGTAATCCAGGTGGACCATGGCATACCTTCGCCTTGACAAAGGTTTGTCTCGCAGGGCTCATCGGTGCTAGAGCTGACTTTAGCCCCTCAGACAACAACTTTGACTCTGATTGGAAGCATGAGATGAAGGTCAGTCGCACAGTGTTTGCTAAATGAATGATCTGCTCACAATCCGTAGCGTGTCAGGTTAGTTGGCCTTACCGCGAGGAGAACTCCACTCACAGGACTAGTGAAGGACTTGCGGACCAGGAGTATTGTGCGAAAATGGAACAGGAAGTCCCGGTGACTGCTCAGTACCTCCTCGACCGTGAGCTGGTTCATGCCTCTCTCTTGGAATATCCTTGCTGACCTGTGGGTAGACGGAGTCAAGTTCAATCATCACGATGAGAAAAATGTCCTTCTTGAGTTCAACACTAGTAAGTGGCAGGTGCTTGTTGCGTCGACAGGATTGTGCTGAAGTTGTGTGCAGACCAACACTTCGTGTTCCCAGAGGTAAGGCCGACCAACAGTATATAAAGGTTCAGGCTTGACAGTATCTGTGAAGGGCGGTGGCCACGCAGTCATCAACACTCTCTTCGACCACATCAGGAAGTTCGATAACGTTACTATCATGTGGGAAACACAAGCAGAGAGACTGTTAACGCAAGATGATGGAGTGGTGACCGGAGTCAAGGTTCGCAAGTCTGATGGACGCCTGACCAATGTTCATGGTAAGAAAGTCATGTTGGCCTGTGGAGGATTTGAAGGCAACCGAGAGATGTGAGTGGGCGCCCTCGCTGCAGACTTGCATCTAGCTAATGATGTCCAGGTTGGCAAAATATGTCGGGCCACGGACAGAGCATCTCGAGCTGATTGCCCCTGGTTTGAAATACAACACCGGCTTTGGGTTGAGAATGGGCCTGGAAGTCGGTGCTGCTGTTGCAGGTTCCATGAGCGGCATGCATGTAAGTTCCACATCAACAAGATGATCAGGTGCTCCCGCGCTGACAGACGTTCAAGTGCGAGCTCGTTGATACCCGTACGAACAAACCTGATGCAGTGATCTGGGGACACAACTATGGCATTGTGGTCAATAAGTAGGTGGCCGCCCCTCAGAGGATGGTGTGTCTGGCAGGCATTGAACAAAACTGACCGAGTCCAGAGACTGCAAGAGGTTCTATGACGAGGGACAACGACAGTAAGGAAAGTGAAACACAATGCAGTAACTATGTTGACGTTGGATAGTCTATTTGCGACATTCGAGATGATTGCTCTTGAGACATGGCGTGGTAGGTTGTCCTCGGCGACTGGAGGTTGTTGTGCTAACATGGTCCAGACCAGAACCAGAGATCATATTTGTAAATCCGACCTGGACAAGTGTTTGGATTGTAACTGACTCGCCCAGTATCACCGACCGGACAATCATGGACAGGTTTCGACCGGGGTGGGTATATGATACCACAGACAAGGAACCCGAGCAAAGCGACACCATCGAGGGTCTTGCCGAAAAGCTTGGTCTTGACCCGAAGGAGCTGAAGAAGACAGTCGATGAATACAATGCAGCGTTAGTCTCGTGGTGACCGCCAACATGTGCTTGCACTGACCCGACACAGCATTAATGACAAGGAGTTCGATCTCATGAAGCTCGATGGAAAGAGGACAAACGGGTCGGTTTTTTGCTCGCACTCCTGGAATGGGCAACCACTAAGAATGAACAGCCTCTCCCCAGACAAGACGAACTGGGCTCATCCTATTGTCGAACCGCCATTTTACGGGTAAGTCACCACTGAAATCGTCCATGAGCTGTTCGCTGACTCCAGCCTAGGTACCCGATGAAAGGTGAGCACAAGGATCCAGGGGTTGCAACTTGAAGTTGGCGCTGACCAAAGCAAAGCGCAACTGACCTTCACTTACGGCGGTCTCAAATGCGACCTTGATTCTCGCGTGCTGTCCACGACTGGAGTCCCCATACCTGGTAGGATCCCTACTCTTAGCCTCTTACCGCAATGCATGACTGCAACCAACGGGTCATGTTACGGCAATGCTTGTCGAGACTCTCTCACTGACGTAATTCAAGGGCTGTATGCTGCCGGAGAGTTGAGCGGACTGTTTTACAATGAAGTAAGTGCAGGTGGTTTTGTCGAGGTGTACACATGAGTGCTAACAACGGCCAGTGTGAGTTCGAACCCCGGGCAATCGGCGGTGGTTGCAGACCTGCACGCCCTTGTCCATGATGGCATGCACGGTCAAGCCACTTCCCAGTACTTCAGTTGCTCGCTTGCAGATACTCTGCTGACACTCCGTAGATCCACCCGCCACCAGCGTGCTTCGGTCTCTCACATTCGGACGCATTGCGGGTAGGGATGCGGCACAAGCTCTTTGAGGCACAAGCAAGTGAACCAGTGGGCAGGCGCAAGGAGGACTGCCATGCCACCAAGATTCGCATCATCAAAGAGTTGGGGAAGGCGGTGCACCATTCGGGGGAGGGTTGAGGACTTAGTGCTAGAACAACACCACAGTCCAACAACATTGTATGTACTAGCAGTGCAGTGGTCAACAATGTGAAGTCAGAGTACGGGTACCCTGGACCATATGTGCAGACCCTTACATAAGCTGCAGCTCAGCCATCACGTGAATCTTGCACTAAAGTCAGCACGTGCACTGGGATTACATAATTATTTTGACTGACAGAATAATAAAAATCCATTTGTATGGGGAAATTCTGCATCCTACATAGCATAATGCCGAGCTTTTAGTCTGACTAGTGGACCCGCAAATTCTCGGCGCTTACAAATAATTATTTTGACCTGCACTGCAGCATGAGTGGCTGGCTGGACAATCCCGGAGCAAAACTGAGGGCCATCACGTGAATTCTGAACCACGTGACTGGTCTAACATAAAGTCATTTCAAGCTGGTGGGACCTGCCTTCTGTGATGGTACCAGTGTCAGACATACCTGCATCCACTGCCAGTGCAGTAGCAGGAAAGGAAATGAACATGCTTCAGCAGACATCAATGTAAACTACTACTGGCATTGTATATACTGTACAATAGGGGTGGTCCATGCCCTGGCTTCTTTGCACTGACACTTGACAGGTGCGAATAGGGGCTTTTTCGCAACCGTTCAACTGACAACTGTTCACTGACGTTAAGTGGCACTCTGCAGTCTGGCGTGTACTGGCAGTAGACACTGGCAGTTCGGGTATCTCTTTTGCGGTTCAGGGCCAACGTGGTACAAGGCCGGTGCCCCTGCAAGCAACACAATTGCCTCTTCGGCGGTCCCCTGCAGGACCACATCCAGTTCTGGCAGTGGCAGATTGTAGAGATACTGGATACCTACTATGTACTGTAATCAAAAGTATCCTCCCGGTGTAGTGGCGCGTTAGACACGAGATGTCCACCAGTTCCCTGTTCCTGCGGCTGAATCTCCCCTGCGCGATGCGTGGCCGAACTTGAACGACACCAAAACCCCAAACTTGAATCCATTGAAACTCAACAACTGCGACTATCAACAATTCCCTAACAACAACAATCAGTAAAACACAATAACCTATTTCGATTCCGCACCACCACTGCATTCAACAAGCCTTTGCGACGTCGTATTGAAGGCCGCTCTCGGTGCACACGACTCACAACACGTCCTGGTGACTGGTAGTGACCACCCCCGTTCGTTTGATTCTTCCCGTTCCCGAGTCTGTACCTTGCTGCTTCCATAGTCCGGGACCGCGTCTCGACCGATACATTTTACATCTACATCACACATTTGCGTCGGGCCTTCCTTCCGACAATTGTCCGGCACTCTTCTTTCCTCGTACCGACCCTGGTGGTGGTTGATGATGGTCTGAAGATTGGCAACACATTTGAAAACTCAAGATGGAGACAGTGCAATCCAGTGCAGACAACACCGACATGGAAGAGGTAGGCAGCCATTGATTACAATACCAAGAGCAGCCGCTTCTAACACTGTACTAGAGATTCGAAGACGCCAACGATGTCAAGGACGATCCAAAGCCGGAAGCGACCCAGCAGACTGAGCCTACAGAACCCGAGAAGCCTGCAGATCACGACCCTACCACGTCTCAGGATGACGAACACGCGCATCAGGAAGAAAAGGATGGTCCGGTGGACTCCGAACAAAAGGGGCCTGAGGTCAATGTCGACACTGCTGCGGTAGACGAGACATCGTCGGACCATTCGCACGGCGACCAGTCAACGCCGACGATAAAGCATCCCGAAGATGCGGCCGACAACGCCGGAACTGCTGAAAAGACCGCACCTAAACCTCCTCCGCGTCCCTCGAGATTCCAGGGCTTCTCAGCTTCTCTGCCTTCAGTCCCCTGGGGACCGCCACCACCGAGAAAAGCCTCAGATGCCCGTGCTCCCTCTCCGCAGCCGCCCCACGCATCGACATCGTCCTTCGGGCGCAAAGTAACCACTCCCTTTGGATGGTTGAGCAGAGCCACTTCGGCACCAAAAGAGAATCGCTCTCCACCGTTGTCGTCAAGGCCGCCGGCTGATGCTCGTCGCAATACTGCCTCTACTATTGGGAGCAACCCGGATCTGATGTTGAAAACGCTGGAAGAGTCGCAAGATGGATCCAATGGCCAGAGACAACCGTCCAGGGCTTCCCTCCGCGAACAGTTCAAGATGTTGCGGTTGCGGGAGGAAGCAGGCATAACGAGTCTGGAAGGTACCGACAATCCGGAGGGTGGAGCAATCGCAGGGCTTGTCGGCCGGTCAGCAAGCGTTGGGGTAGGGATTGCTACACCTGGGAGTGTTGGTCACGATGAACACGTCCTTGCTAGCCCTGTCACGTCCCCGACAACCGACAGCGTCCCTACAAATCCCAATCTTCCACCTGGAACCGTGTCCGGCGTCGCAGCCTCGTCCGCAGATACAGCCACACCGATAGATTGGGATTTCTGGCAGAATGTGGTCAACGAAGGCCCACAGGCCGTTGCACGTACGAGTCCGGATGAGTTTACACTAGCTATCAGTGGAGGAATTCCCCAGACAATTCGGCCGGTGATTTGGCAGGTGCTCGCAGGCAGCAAGAATGAAGAGCTGGAAGCGATCTATTGGGATCTCCGCTCTCGAGGCCCGAATGCGGAGGTCAAGGAGGGCATGCCGAAATCTCCAATGCTCAACGGACATGCCAATGGTGGTGTCAAGGAGAAGGAATCGGAAAGCTCGTCAAGGTCATCTGTTCGATCTGACCATTCCACACCTGCCACCAGCGCCCACGTTGGAGTTATGTCGCCTTCTCCATCGCATGAGCCATCAGATCCGATAGCCAGCAGCCGTCTTCAGACACAGTTGGCTGCAGAGCGTGCAAAGAAGGCGAAAGAGGATTCTGCCGCACTGGCCAAACTGGAGAAAATGATCAAGCGTGATATGGGCTCGAGGACAAGCTATTCAAAATACGCAGCGGCGGCAGGTTTGCAAGACGGCCTGTTCCACGTCTGTCGAGCTTACGCGCTTTTTGACGACGCGGTTGGATATCCGCAAGGCCTGAACTTTATTGTCATGCCGTTACTCTTTACGATGCCGGAAGAAGAAGCTTTTTGTCTGCTGGTCCGCTTGATGAATAAGTATCAGCTGCGAGATCTATTCGTTCAGGACATGCCCGGCTTGCATCTGCATTTATACCAGTTCGAGAGGCTGTTGGAAGACCTTGAACCGGCATTATATTGCCATCTCAACCGCCGAGGTGTCACTCCCAAACTCTATGCAACTCAGTGGTTTTTGACATTGTTTGCATATCGGTTCCCGCTTCAACTAGTCATGAGGGTGTTTGACCTAATCTTATGCGAAGGGCTCGAAGGGGCTATTTTGAAATTTGGCATGGCGTTGGTCCAACGGAATGTCTCGACGCTGCTGGCGATGCAAGACATGCAAGCCCTCACGAATTTCCTGAAGGAGAAGCTCTTCGATGTCTACATCGACGCAACTCCGTCGTCAAAATCGATCTTGGAATCCGGCTTTTTTGGAAGTTCGGGCGGCACGGACAACGAAGTGTATCGAGCTGATCTTTTGGTCCAGGATGCGTGTGCGGTCAAGCTCACTCCGGAAATGCTCAACCGCTACCGCGAAGAATGGGAGACGACGACAAAGGCCGAGAAAGCTCGAGAGACCGAGCTGGAGAACCTCAAGACGGATTGCGCCACCAAAGCCGCGCAGATCCGGTCGCTGGAAAAGAGGGTGGAAAAGTCGGATGCCGAGCACATCGAATTAGCCAATGAATTGGTGCGACTGAAGGTCGAGAACACCGAACTGCAAGATCGGAACGAGAGTCTGGCTGGCCAGGTTGAGGAGCTGCGCAAAGTCGCCGAAAGCGAGGCCGCAAATGTCGAAGCCAGAATGAGGGCCGGCACGGAACAAGTCATGCAGAGAAACATTGAGGTTCAAAACGAGAATCGTCACATGGAAGAGCAGATGGCTGAGATGGAGAGAGAACTGGTGGAGATGAAGATGAAGTATGCTGAGGTAAGTTCTCCCCATTCTCCGAGTTGCTGTATGAACGAACAGGTCTTGCTGACATGTCGAATTTTGTTTTCAGCTCAATGCCGAACATGAGACGCTCAAGCAGAAATGGAACGACTTGAAACGAGCACTCGAATAAAAATCACAATTAGAACCGCCTGTTGGACCCTACCTCCCTGCCAATTGGCTTCCCGGCTTTGACGGCCAGCAGCCGCCATCGAACCGCATCCTCTTTGACGAAATGACATGCTCTCTTCTGTTAGGTGTTGCCCGGTCATACATATGAACCACGACTCTCCGGGCGCTTCGGTCGGGGTCAACAGGGTCTCGTGGGAATGCACAAAACGAAACGTTCGTTCATGTCCATACTGATATGATGTTGGTTACATTGCATGACTGTATTACAATCGACCATGACCATCGATATTGGAGAGACGAATATCGAGAGTGGACATCGTTTCAACGTCTGGAGAAGCAAAGTACAAGCTGGGACGTCTACTAAGATAGACAGAAGAGGACATCCGTACGTATGCTCAGAGACGATCTCACATCTGTTCCGGCGACTTGATGTCACGGATGCGGGCGGCGATGGGAGAATGACTCTCGTCCACTTTACTTTTTGGAATTGGCCTTCGTTCTGATTCTGGTTCTGGTTCCCGTACCGCGATCCCCGTGATGTCTAGCCAGTGTGGCACTCATAAGTACTGGTCACTGGTATCTAGGGGACTGAGGCCCCGACAAATTTCATCTGGGTACATCGTGTTTGGGTTCAGGCCCTACGATAAACACATATGCTGGAATGTTTGGCCCGCACAAGATCTGCAGACTCTGCCTAGATAGATATCCTTCGCGGTTGCTACAGCAGGTGTCGACCAGTACATCTTTCCAAGAATGAAGCAGAAAGATCATGTCAGATCCAGTACTGGACCGTTCGTCCACTTGCTGTAGACCAACTTGGAAAATCATCCCAAACATCGTTGCCGATCTCTTATCCTAGTACATGCCTATCCATCCACCGTGGCTCTTATATGGTGACTGGATTTGAAATTGGGTGCAAATATAATCGTCACGGTCCACCGTACATATATCTAACCGTAGGGGTCAGCATAACGAGCTCATATCTGCCTACTGTAGATGAGATTTTACCTCATCAAGATTTTTGATCCGCTAGCCAAGCTTGAACCTGGCCTCTTGATATAACATCAATTTGTACTTGTATGTATTCATATATAGCTAGTTCGTAGGTATCTGGAGAACCTCGAGATCTTGCACACCTTCGAGTCCTTGGTAATGTTGGGTCTTGATATCTTTCTTCATACTTCCTGGAGCTGCCTGTCTGCCTGCCTGTCCATGTTCAAATTAGCCACGCGGAGAGAGTGTCATGTCACGTCAACTCAGGCCAAGTCAAGTTGGAAAACCTAAATCAGGGTACAGGAAGTAAGTGTTATTTCGTAGTCTTGTCTAGAGTCTACTGTAGACGTGAATCGACTTAGTTGTAGTCATTCACAGCTTGACACGCCCGGCCTTCAAATCCTCCCACTCTTTCGGCCCATAAGGAACATAAGTGTTCGCACCTGGCGGGAGCCAAAAGATACGGTCATCGGGACTGGATTGACGAATCTTATCGAGATCGATACCCTCGTTTCGCAGACGGCCTTTCTGCAGCTTCATGGTGCCAGTGTACTCGAGCTGAGCGACGACACGCAGAAAGATCGGGACGGCGTACCGGGGGAGAATGGAGATTGCGTGCTGGGCAAGACGGGCCAGGTCGAGTGTGTCGGCAGTGACGCCCTCGACGGGGACGATGGCGGCGCATCCGGCGCGGCCGTCTGCATGGGGCACCTGGACGCCGTAGACGTTTGCTTCTGCGATCTGGTCGAAGCGGCCGAGCACGTCGCTGACTTCGTTGGTGGAGACGTTCTCGCTGCGCCAGCGGAAGGTGTCGCCCAGCCGGTCGACGAAGTAGACTCGGCCGTCTTTGTCCTTGCGCATCATGTCGCCGGACCGGAACCACAGGTCCCCTTTGGCAAAGACGTCGCAGATCTTGCGCTTGTCCCCGGCCCCGGGGTTCTTGTAGTATCCGGCAAACACGGCGTCGGCGGTCGCAGGGTCCAGCTTGTGCAGCACCTCGCCGGCCTCGTCGGTCTTGCATTCGATGGCGAACCCTCTGTCGTCGCGCAATATCTCCTGTGTGTCTGGGTCGATGCGCACGCGTTTCTCGTTGGCCCCGTTCCGCCAGTGCCAGAGCAAGCCGCGCACGGCGATGGCGTTGCGTCCAAACTCGCCGCGGTTGGCGTTGAATGACGCCCCTAGCCCGTCCGTCGCCGCGTACAGCTCGTTGATGATTTCAATGCCGAACCGTTGTCGGAACTCTTCCCACACGTCCGGCCGCATTCCGTTGCCCCATGCCATCTTCACATTGTGCTGCTTGTCCAGTGGACTCGGCGGCGCGTTGATCAGGTACCGACAGAGTTCGCCCACGTACTGTATGATATCGGCGCGCGATTTGCGCACCTCGGGCCAGAAGGTCTTGTGGCTGAACTTGCGGCTCAATACCACCGTCGACCCGGCAAAGATCGACGGCGTCACACATAGTCCATGTCCTGCCCCGTGGTATAGAGGCAGGGCCGTGTACATTCTGTTGCCCGGCCTCAGCTGTAAGTACAGGCTGATGCCCCGAGCCGTGTTGAGTTCGCGTCCCCGGAGCATAATCACCCCCTTGGGCATCCCCGTCGTGCCCGACGTGTAGATCAAGCTGCATAGTTCGTCCGGCCGGAGCTTCTGCTGTCGTGACTTGGGCAGCGGTGTGCTGTCGGACAGCGCGGCCATAAAGTTCTCGTCATAGTATATCGTCTGCACATTGGACGCCGAAAGTTCCGGGATACATGGGTCAACCAGATTCTGCACAGCACGATCCGCCAGCAAGTACCGCGCATCGCACAGTTTCACCGAATGAGTCAACGGCCCCGCCGTGAGGTTGTAGTTGATGAAGGCCGGGCAGGCGTTAATGGATTCAAGCCCGAACCACAGCATCAGGTATTCTGGGCTGTTCCCGCCGTCCACGGCGACTATTTCTCGTGGCTGAATCCCCAGGTCTTTGAGCAGCCAGTTGCCCACTCTTTGCAGATCCTCGTAGAACTGTTTGTACGTCCATGTCCGGTCTTCAAAGATGAGGAATAGGTTGTTGGCGTTCTTGCCCTGCGCGTGCTCCTCGATCAAGTGGTAGATCAGCAGTTTGTCTTGGGCTGCTCGCTTTGCGATGAAATCGGCGGCTTGCTTGGTCGCCCCCAAGCTGCCGCTGCGAAGGTCATTGCTGATCAGGAATTTCGCGTCTAGATACGCCGCTGTGGCTAGCCCGCCTGCGACGGCTGCCGCGACGGTGGTGACTGTACAGAGAGACCGCAGTCAGTGGATGTTTTACGCACGCTCGCCTTTGAATTAGGGGAATATACTTACGGGACATCTTGATCACCTACCTCAGGTATTTGGGTGATGCCCTCCTCTACTGGGACGGAGAGGAAGGGCTTGCTGAATGCTGTCTTTGATTTCATATTCCGCGCGATGCGTGGAGTACCCCGGCCCGGCTCTGTGTGTCTACCTGGTATCTATGTCTGTACCGAGGTCTGGGGTTCTGGAGCCCGAAACTCCGCATTCCGAGTCATTGTTTGCATGAATCGCGGGGATAGCGTGGCCAACTGGAAGGTAGTGCTAGCCTCGCCTGACTCCGGGAAAGTCGGCGACTCATTCGCCTCTACTAGTGGGAAATAGCCAGACTCGGAGTGCAGTGTATGGTAGACGAATCATGTCATGACGGTTGGCAAGGCTGCCAAGATTAGTCATCGCAGTGGGTCACCAGCGTGGAAAGCTCAATCGACCGAAACACGCGCCTTGTTTATAACATCGTGGCGGTGAGATTGATACGCAGCACACAACCAAAGAAACCAGGGAATGGCAAGCACTGAACCGATTATTATGTGGTGCTCATGCTTTTCCTCAAAGCTTAACCTGCTGCACACTTTCATCATTGCTTGCATGTGGCTGCATCTGCCTTAGCTCTCCCTTTCACGCTCCGCCGCAGCCCCAATCCATTTCTTGCAGAAATCAAATCGCCGTTTCCTGGTGCATTTCCTGGTGCTGGCCAGCTCGTAGTAATGGCTGGACCTGGTAAGCCTGACAGAAGCATTCGCTAATCGCAGCGGAGCGTGGAGTGAGATCTTGATACACAGACATTGCCGGCAGGGTCCTCGAAAGTCCTTCTTACCCATCCACATCGGACTCCTTGGACCGGTCACCACTTTCACCACCAGACCGGATAGTTCTCCCACGCCAGATCCTGGAAGTTGCCGTCATACCAGCCCGAAGTGTTCATATCTGCATACCCAGTGTAGCCGAATGCCGGGGCGGCAACTTGCTCTGAGTAGTTGGCCGCAACTTGAACTGCAAGCTCTTCCTCCATTGCATGCTGCTCCTGTTGCCATTCTGGAACATAGGGTGGCTTCCACTCGCCCAGCTCCTCCATCAGCTCTGATCCCAGATAGAAGTTCCCTTGAGCCTCAAACTCTGGATCGTTGTCCATTTCAGCGTTGTTGGAATGAATTTCGTCCGGTCGCGGTCCGTTGCAGAAGATCGGTCCTGTCTGATCTAAAGGGAGCTGTCTCTTGTATGGCAGGTCTTGAAATGGCACCGATGACTTTGGCTCTGCCGGAACACGTGGAGGGGGAAGAAATCGGCCGCATTTGGTTCTTGCAAGCACGCATTCTCTACTGTCACCATTCCATTGCATCTCTCCAACAGTGGGCCAAGGTGCAGGCTCACCCTTGTACTCGGCGGACCAGATGGTAGGGAGACCGAGAACGGGACTAAGACCATTTGTGAAGACCTTGCCATCCTTGCCAAAGACTGGTTTGAGCTTTCTCTGATGTTTCGGGATCTTTTCTTGCGCAAGGATCTGTGCTTTGAGCAAGTCGCAGTTCTTTTGTTTCTCTGCCTCGGCCATGGCAAGCATCTCTTTCTTGTGGGTAATCCACTCGCCAACGTTCTGAGGAAAGATCTCCGACGGTGCGTGACCTGGTTTCGCCTTGGCTCTGAACTGCTCAGGAGCGAAATGTCTGACTCGTTGCTTGACGCGTTCGAACTCCTCTTTTTCTTTTACGGCTTTGCTCTTCCAGGTGATTGAGGACGTATGAGACGGAACTGGAACTGGCTGCAGGCTCTTCTCGAAGAATGGATGGTTGCCTGCTTCGCCGCTGTTGATGCTAGCATGCTCGTCCAAGCTGACGTTTGAGATCTGGCCGAGCGATTCGCGTTTGATCTTCTTTGGAGGCATTCTTGTGTGTCACTGCGACCTCGGATGTTGACCGAAAGGTAGGTAAGTGCAGCTTCCTGCACGGTACTTGGCGTTTGTTTTGTTGATGTTGTTCCTGTCGGTGGCCGCCCCGGACCTATGCACCTGCAGAGCATATAAGGGGTCTGGTCAAAATGGCGAGCAGAACAATAAGTACTTTTCGTTCTTGCAGGAGAGAATGATCTATTGTTTTCTCGGTCAGGGTATTCGAATTTTGAGAAGAGCGAAAATAGTTTTGGTGGTGGTGGTTGTGCTGGTTGTTGTCATTGTCGCCGGGGCAGACAGAGAAGATATACTGCAGCCTCTTCCCCGTCACTTAATGGACTGCTTGACAACACTGCTTGAGGTCAGCTTCACAAAGTTGGTTGCTAGATCAACACTACGTTAGCTACCCAACTCTGCGTGGGTGGTATTCTTCTTTGAATGAATAGTCATCCAGCCTTGTGTTATTCTGTCAGCCTCACCTTTTATTCCGACCAACTCGTCACCCGCATTGTCAACGAAGTCCTCTTTCTTTTGGGTTAAAAGTCTCTCTGGTCTGCAGGTCTAAGAGACAATATGTACTCGAGGCCGGCCGTCACCATTTTACTGTTACTGAGTTACAACCATTGAAGCTCCGGTTCACCACTTTCACCCGAGTTGTCCGACAGTTAGCTAATACAAGGCTGCAAACCCTCTCGGCCTTCACAGCAACTCAGAATAATCGGCTCATCCCCGGGGCGGTGCAACCTCGGCCTGAATCAGTGCAGTCTTCTTGAGGCTTCATCTGACACCATTCTGGTATTGTCCGGCTGCACTTCAATTGCCGGTTTACCAGTCATCCTCCAGGGTCGGTCGCTCTCGATCATTAAAATCAGGTGAAGTGCTTTCAAATCACTCTTGAGGACGTCTTTAGAGACTTGTTTGACATGCATTTATCGTGCTGGATTTCGCACCACTTGCAGTGATGTTGTCGTCACGCAAAAGTCAGGCAAGTCCTGGTGTTGGATTTCGGAGAGCCGACAGCTCGTCCGATGTGGCTCGGGGTGACATGGCAGAACCGAATGCACTGTGAGGCAAGTAGGGTCACTGTGCGCAAAGTTCTGTCCACTGTCCGCAAGGCTTTACAGCAGGTTCAGCCTCGTCTGGGACCCAACGACAGCAGCACTGCCTGCAGGACTATTTGGTTAACGTCTATCCTCGCGGTTCCGACTAGAGCATATCTAAACCGATTGGCATCCACTCAGTACGACCACGTCAGTATAGACACATCTGATGTTCTTCTTCCTCCGACACCACATCGTCGTCGTTCAAAATCGTATCACGTGATACGCTCCTTCCCCCTTAATACGGTGGAGCATTGCTATACCACATTTTAAACTCCTCCAAACGCGTCTGCTCAACGCGCTTTTTCTCAATCCGCCTCATGACAAGCATGGCATGGCTCGGAAGCAGAACAACACATAAGCTACTAGTAAGCTAGGTACCTGTACCTAATCCGCAAGATGCCAGCTGTGCAGCTATTCGCAACATCAGCATCCCAAAGCAATACAGACTCGACAACCCCAAACCCGCTTCCGCCGATTCTCCATACCCCATCTGGCCTCGCCATAGTTGAGATTCAAGGCACGATCTATGGCCCCTTTCAACAATCATTGGAGGAACAACGCGAAAGCTATGAGTCTAATATCAACAATGTCAATGTCACCAAGACAACATCGATTGGCCGACTTGAATTCCCACTTTACAATCCACAAGATGACCCAGGGAACGGCGACGGCAAATGGATGAAAAAGGTCTACCTTTACGTCGGCAAGCATCAGCGACTCACTGGCGAAATCAAGAAATTGGCGAAACCGCTTGCTGTGATTAAGAAAGCAACAAGCGAAGATGGACTTGTCAACGACGATGTGAATTCTTCTTCTTCTCCCCGGCGATCACTGTCATCTGCCGAGGACTTGGAGATTGTCGATATCGTCAAGTACAAGTTGCTCTTTAGTGCGAGACCGGAACCTGTGGGAGAATGAAACAGCTGCATGGGTTGTGACATGACGCAACGACAGGTTGACTTGGTCAAGAGACTATGGATTGCACTGCAAGCTCAAGCCACATCCGCCAGAGGTGCTGGACCAGGAGACTCCATAGTGCCTCACCATCCTCCTGAATCCAATCCGCCGTACAGGCCAGACAAAGCACAGAAGTTGAATCACCCAGGATTTTGCCGAGGGATGGTGGCGATTCAGCAGACTCTGTTCTTGAGATCAAGGGGCACGGCAACTAAAGCTAATCAAGCGACCGCTAAGCGACCGCTTTGCCAATAGCGTGCGATATCATGCTCGAATGAAGAGCCATTACTGACTCTGGTTCTCGTGTAGATGCGGTCAATCATTTCCGTTGACAGCCAGGCTTGCTGAGTGCAGATGCGGTGGAAGATGAGCCGGAGGCCAGATCAACGGTTCTGATACCTTTGGCCCGTCTTTTTGGTACGACTCCTTGTCAAAGAGGGTGTCTCGAGGGATGCATCCGAGTACGCAAGAACCGATTGCGCAACGCTGGAGAGGGTCGCTGCTCAGTCGCGGGACTCGAACACCTGGGGGCACAACAAGGAAAGCGAAGCGGCGTTTGGAAGGGTCTTTTGCCCCCAGGAGATGGGCGATCCAGCTCACCATACTCGTTCCCGGTCGGCCACATCGGCGGAGACCGAACGGCCCAATGCATGAATTTAGGCTGAGACTCGTGATACCTGTATTTTGCGATGGCGCGCAGAGACCTCAGAGTTGGGGGTGCCGCAGGTTGGGGGTCTTGGAGCTCTATGGTGTTAGAGATGGCTTGCTGACGGGACTACTATACAGCTACATGTATTGGTCACAGCTTGACCTCATTGGCGGACGTGAGGTAGTACAGTAGAGCTAGATCGGGTACAGAGTGAACCCCCTTTTGGCCCATCCTGACCTGACATCTCTGATCAAGGACTCAATGCTCTCACCGGGTTGAAGTCAATGATGTGAAACTTTAACACCGCCTTCCAGGCCATTATGACGAACGACAGGTCGAGCCTTTGATACCCGTTGACTTTGAATCAATGGCACAGTAGTATGACCAAAATATGGAGTTGTCCACAGCCAATGAAACTGATGATGTCGTTGGGTTGGAGTTGCGACTAGTCCCGGTCTAGGCCCGAAGAGGAACGCAGGCTTGGCAATATTGAAGCTGGCGATTGAGCTCGACGACATTAGCAAGACACTCGAGTAACTGCGTCTGTTCAAGCTGTACCGTTCCCGCAGTCCAACAACTCAAGTTGATACCTTGTCCGACTCAGGCCGCGCACTCGGCGGTCCTGGAATATTATCGGCTACCGTGAGCCAGCCTTGTCTGCCGCCCAGCTCCTGTGTTCTAGTCCACCTCAACCAAGGGCACCACAGTCCCTCCTCAGTCCGAACCCTCCGTACACACCGCAAACATGCCCACTCCAGAGTCCGAAGCGTTTCTCGCGAAGAAGCCGAAGGTGCCTCCGACGTTCCAAGGGGTGGACTTTTCAGACAACCAGGCTGTCACGGACGCCAGAGATGCTATTGTTCGAGAACAATGGGTTCAGCAGATGATGCAAAGATTAGTAGGCGAGGAGATGGGTACGTTTGGATTTCATGTGGCTTTTACATGCTTTGGAATTGTGCGACGTCGGTCTGGCTAGCTGGCCAGTCTCCGGAGTTGCTTGAGCAGACCGGTAGCAGCCCGCACCACGCCTACATTGTGCATCCGCGGAGTATGTCTGGTCAATGTATGACTAACTCGTTCGCTTCAGGGAAATGCTACAAGCGAGAAGGAGTTAATCACTTGGAGAAATGCGGAAAGTACAGAGGTACAGTTCAGCCCTCGCACGAGCACTTTTGCGATGCCCATTGTGTTTCAGACCGGTGCAGTACGGCTGACATTGTCATTTGCCGACTCAGAACGATACCTGCAACTTTTAAAAGGAAACAAAGAGAAAGGTTACAGAGGACGACAACAAAACTACGTTCCTGGTGTCGACGGACCGGCCGGCGGACCCGAAATCCAAACAACTTACCCGACCGCACAACAAGCCAAGGGCGCAAAGGGTTCGGATTACAGGCCAGGAAACACCACCGGCAACGGTGGAGATGTGTTATATTGATGCGAAACAATATGGGACAATCCGCGTTTCTTGGAATGGCACAAAAACAATTGTACATACTACCCCGGAGCGAATGCCGGTTACAAGCAAATGCGGAATTTTTTGGGCTATGAGACTTGCAGAATGCCTTTCTGTTTTTCGTCCATGTTTCCTCGAAATTCTTCTTCATGAATGGTTTACGGGAGAGTTACTATGCTTCCGCCGCCGCTTTCTGACTCCAGCCAGCACACCGAAGTCTGCAACCTCGGCGTTGGGCTGGTTTCTGAAATTGAACGTCTCGCTTTTATATACTTTCGGCAGTCCTGGCGGTAGATGGGCTCTCGCAGTCGAGGTTGCTACATCAACTACTAACTGGTTCAACAGTTCCGAACACAATCTAAGCGGGGCTGTTTCTGAACGGCGAAAAGCGATATGGTTGATTGTCTCAGGCTTTTTTTGTGGAATAATTTGCACCTGATAACTTAGCGACAGCAACTGACGGATGCCGGCGCAGCACAACACAGCTCATTCCGCAGCAGCCACCTTCAGGGACACCACTTGCTTACTCCCGAACTGGAACTGCGCCTTTCTCCTTCACAGCTTGCCCCTGACTCCCGCCTTTTCCGCAGCATAGGTCGCAAGAGCGTCCATCAACGGCGGACTCAGTGCATCATACGGCTCCAGCCCGAGCTTCCTCAACCTGTCCCGCACCTCGCCCATCTTGGCAGGATCAAAGCCTTGCTCAATGAGGGACGAGACGAAAGCCGCGAACTGCGGTTCCTGCCAACCCTTGTCGTCGGACAACTCGACATGAACGAAATCCAAACCCTTGAAGGCATGGTCCTTCTCGATCCGGCCGTACATATGCGCACCACATTCCTTGCATGCATGGCGGAGGATCGTGGCGTCCTTATTCACGATCTGGAGCTTGTCCTCGTTGGCAGTGACCTTGAGGTTCGAGACCGGAACCACCCCAACAATGGAAAACAGGGCACCTTTCGGCTTGTAACATTGACTGCAACCGCAAGCGTGATTGTGGAGGACATTTCCCGTAATGTCAACCTCGACGCGGTTGCTGCCGCAGTTGCAGCGAAGCTTGCCGCCGGGGAAGTCCTCGCGGCCTTTGGTGATGCCGTTGTCGATCAATGGGTGAAGAGAGAACGACATGGTGACAGGTGGATGTGGCTAACTTTTGCGAGGAGTTTATGTGGTTGTTTGGAACGTTATACTGATGTGAGCTGACAGTGAAGTGATGATCCGAACCCAGGTCAAAAGAGGAGAATCTTTAGGGCATGGGGCCGGCTTTATATATATGCATCTAAACTCTCGCATCTACTACATACTCACTGATCATCACTAGCAGGCTGGATTCGCAATTCAGGGACCGACTCCGCAAAGGCACACCTCTTGTTGGAACCCCTTGTGACCGATCATCCGTCAATTCGTCGATTCGTTCTCCCTCTGAAGAATGTTGATATCAATGAGGGGTAGGTACAAAGTCGACCCCTAATAAGGTAGTACAGCCCTGGTAAGGGGAGGAGGGGGAACCGGAACATGGAATATTGAAGACGCGATACGATTATCCGGAAATCAGGCACAACCACGACAACGTTTACCCGGTCTAAATTACTGTAGGACATCCACCCCCGCTGGTAATCCGCATCCACTCCTCCTGTACTACTGATATATGGCTTCGGCAGATGCCAGAGTGTAGGCGGTGACGACTGGGTTTTCACCAGAGTTTTTGCTGACAAAATGTACATATTAGATATCCCGCTGCAGTCCCTATGTTCCCCGAACGTAAATAACAGGCTCCCAATGTAGTTCTACAGCTCGGAATTGGACTAGCATTTCGCGTTGAAGTGGCAGCTGGAGATAGTACCCTACAAAAACGGAAATGGAGATGGGGTGCCACCTAGTCGGTGGTAGAATTATTGTGCAGAATTTGTATACGCGGTGCAGTGCGGGAAGAACTCTACCACCGACTAGGTGGGTGCATGTGTACTTAACTCCGCCGGCCGCGTCTTGCGTGATATGGACCTCCCTTGTCGCAACTCACGAGCACTGTTTTGAGTTCCCTTTTCCCCAAGGATAGAGCACAGCATCACATCGGAGAGGGTGCATACAATTGTTCATAGGTGCAGTGGTGCCTGACCGCCATTTGTAGGGTTATTTCACATACGGAAACACCCAGCGATTCCAGCGATCCACACCCGGGGCCCGGCGAGAATTGACTCAATCACGCCAGATCAGGTAATTGACCACGACGACAACGGGAAGCATTGTGTGAACCCCGAATCCGATCTGGTTGGTGACCGCGAGGGGTAAGCGCTGGCGTCGACGGCACCGCACATTATTACTGTAATCAGGTACTGTACACTTCTGTACGTAGGAAAGGGGGTATGATATATTATAATAGTAGAGTAGAGTATTACTTCTCGTTGCAGGAGTCATGTGTTCATCACGTTGCAGACAGACTCGTCTGGAACGGCAGTAGACCAATGGTGACTATGACCGGTAATGACTGCGTCGACTGGTCTGCACTGATAGAGCGAGACGGACAGCCTGTTCTTATGCTCGTGCTCGTGCTCGTGCTTGTAGTCGGGTTCAGGACAGAGATAGTGAAGAAAGAAATCGTTGTCGTTATCTTGGTAGCAGCTGCGGGTATGGGCGTGGTTTCACCAGGAGAATCGGCAGTAGAGATGGCCGTGACCGGTGGGAAAGTTCGGATACCAGGTGGTAGAGAGGTCGACATTGCGGCTGACTCGGGTTGAGAACCGGTATCAGAAAGTGCAGATCCAGATCCAGATTCAGATCCATACATTAGCTGACTCGTTGTGGCTGTTGATGCAGCCATTGTCATTGTTGTAGTCAGCGTCAGGGTACCAACGTCCGCTGAGGGAGTGGTTGCTGTAGCCAGACTTGAAGCAGTGGTGATTACCCCAACAGTAACGGTTGAAATAGGCGCCAGAGGTCCACTTGCGTCCACTGTCGAGACTGGGCCCAAGCAGCTCACACATAGACCAGTAGTCGTACCTGCCGACGTTGCTGATACTGCACTCTCATTGGGATCAGTGGAAGAAGCTGGCGTCGGGATCGTGCTGCTCGTGTTGTTGGCGATATTGGGCTGGTAAGGGACGAATCTTTCGACGAAACGATGAGATTCCTCGTGTCTCTTGTGGGAGATGTTGATGATGGTTGAGATAGATTGCTGTGCATCTCGCATAGTAGTCTTCGGTAGTACTACCGCCACCACCATCGGAAGTCCCTGGCTCAAAGGTGTTATTGTCGACAAGAGTATTGATATGGTTGCGCCCACCTGATGTAGGGGCTTCATCATAGGAGCGGCTGGACAATAGTTGGGGTTGGGCGATAGTGACAATAAGGAGCTAGCTTAAAAAGTAGCTCGACGCTTGATTCAGCCTTTTGAGATACATCCGACCAGCGGTTTGCGCACATAGAAAGGAATGAGACAAACATGGAAAGCGCAGCTGAAGTGCGTAGGGCAAAATACATCACATCGAACAGTAGTATGCCGACATTGAGGGGGACGTGAATGCTTATCAACGTCGCGCATTGCCAACCTACCAGGTCCTATCAAACCAGCATCGCACAGGCTCAGGCGTCAGAATGCGGCCCGGACTGAACTTCGGTGTGTTGTGCGCTTACGTTGTGCTCAGTATCGGTATAAAGGGGCGAACTCAGGCACGCCAGGTAAGGCCGAACATGGATGACAGAACACCTGCCACCGACCGCGACGGGGGAAAACGCGGTGTCCTGTTTCGACACGCGCCGCGGATCCCAGCCTCAGCCTGCGCGTTGCACCGGGCAGCTAGGGGCGAAGATCACATTGGATCATCGGACGTGGCTGACCAGAGCGCATCACATATCCGGACTCGGCCATCCTGTAACAAGATGCACGTACGTTGTGAGTAATGGTGATGGTGGACCAACCACGCAAATATGAAACGGCCCTGAAACGGGTGCGCAAGGGGCTAAGGAGGCCTCGGGAGAAGTCGATGCGGCGAGTCAGTCGTGAAGTTAGCATCAATGCTCGCGAGTCATGCACCCAATACTCGCCACGCAGCCACCGTACAGTGTAGCTTCAGAGGCCCTTGACGCCCCCTGGTTGTCGGGAAAGCTGGGCATATATCTTTGGATTGCTTCCCGTGGAGCAAACGAGGATTTACTTCCCACAAGGGAGTCTTTCATCAGTAGTACGTCGTCGTCACATTTCCGCCATAGTCGCCGTGTGTGCCCGGGAAAGCGCCCACCGGCTGCTTCGGACTCCCATCCTCATCCTCGGAACTACCACCATCGGCCATATCATAATGTTCGGGTGGTGCACGCATGGCCGCCAGCTCATCCTCTTCTAGAACAGTTGGTTTCCATTTTTCATCAATCGGCATGTTCATCCCGCTGGGCAAGGTCGCCAGCAATGGCTTCCATTCGGGGACGAGTTGTATGTTCATCGTGTCGTTTTCCTTGTTCATCTTCTGGTCCAGATACTCGACAATGCGTGCTTCTTCTAGTTTACCGCCATCCATGCCCCAGCTTGCACTGCCTTTTTCGATCTTTTTGTCTTCTCTCCTCTCCGTCCACGAGGCTTTCAACTTGCCCAGCCCGGAAGACTTGGCGGCACCATCTTTGCCCACTTCAAGCCCGAGACCATTCCTCGCCGCCCTTAGCCACGCAATAGCCTTGCCCGTCGACCCGGCCATGTCTTCATCCAGAGCCTGGAATCGGCAAGCTTTGGCGCGAGAAGCTCTTCGAATCCCTTCGCAGTACTCCAGCAGGTCTTTGGAGACCTTGTAGCTGTCAGACTTGAGTGCCACCGTGGCAAGCGAAGCATGTTCCGCCGCTCCGATGCAAAGCCTGGTCAGCACCTGGGCGCGAACTTTGGGTATCGTAGGTGGCCGAATCATCCAGTCTCTGTCATCCTTGTTGCGGGACTGGATCAGCAAGGCGGGATATGGGTCATCCTTCAGAACACATAGGAGATTGAATTCTGCGTGTGTCAGATGCTGGAGGGCTGATTGAACTTCCAAAGAAACATCGACAGCACTTGGTGGGAAGTGAAGCGGCCCATCTGTTGAAGACTTCGCTCTGAGGAGGAGATAGGAGTGGAGAGAATGGGCCACTTTGAGATATTTGGTTGCAGCTTGAATCGCCGCAGTCCGCTGCTCTGTCGTTGGACTGGTCGAAGCATATAATCCCAGCAATGACTGTCTGGCGAGTAAATTCTGCACTAGGGCGAGCGTGTGATGGACGAAGAAGATCTCGTAGTCGATTCCTTGTCCCTTGATTCTCTCATTCTCCCGGCCTGGGATGCCGCCTGCGCCTAGAGTCGGACGCCATGCGAATTGAGGCTCTCTGATCAACGTGGCATCGACATCTTCACCAGAAACGGGCTTTCCGCAGAGGGCAAGATCTAGGGTCAAAAGATATCGTAAGTAATCCTGGATTGCAGTGACGACCGCTGGCAGGTTCGTCGCCTGATCGGATGGCGAGAGCCTTTTGTGGCTCTTCAACGCCGCCCGAAGAACTGAGCGTCGAGAAGAAGCCGTAGACGGCAACGAGGGGTGAGTAGTCGAGCTCAGGCTGTCGGTAAAGGAGGCGCGCGATGTGGTGGACAGCACAAACGGGAACGGCATTTGTGTATCGGCACCGCCGCGCTGAGGATGTCCCTTTACAACAGGAGATGATCGGGATAGCGATGTATTGGGTATGTTGATGTATATACAATAAGGCAAATCCAATGGTTGCTGTCGTGGAGTGAGAGTGGCAACCAAGTTGGCGGAAGAAAGACGAGTGAATATCATCCTGCTCGGAGCTCACGTGCGACTCACTCCAACCGTGTGTGACATAATGGGCACCCTCAGATACCAAGCATTATAAAGACGTCGAGGACCGTCTTTCGGTCTCGACTAGCGTCGTACGCTATCGTACAATCCCTAGAAAGTATATAGTCTAATGAGGCCCTAGGCTCCGTTAAAATAGAATAAGTTCTTCGTAAAATTATATTTAGTAGCGGCGACGAGATAGTTCTTTACCTTAAACTAGAGTTCGTAAGGACTTCTATACTCTCTTAAAAAGAAGAGAAGCGTAGTCGATCGCCGAAGAGATCGATACTCTTCTATACGAAATCGATTAAAGATAAACGAAGTCGTCTTAATATCTAGCGAAACTAACCGATAAGGAAAATTTCTAGCTCGAAGTCTATCTTCTACGCTCGATAAATCTCTTCTAATTTCGTAGCGAAAACTTTCGAGAGTCGTACTCTTTAAACGACGAGAGACGATAAAAATTTCTTATTAAGAAAGATAAATTATAGTAGTAAGTAGTAACTTTCTCTTCTAAAAATTTTAGTCTCGCTACTCTTAGATATCTTTAGCTATAAACGATAGCTAATAACGTATATAAGATATAGTAGCGATAGCTATCTTAACGTTCTTAATTACGTTCTATCGATCTAGATATTATAAATAACGATATTATCGAAAGGCTTAATATATCGAGAGAGAAAGAAATATTATTATTAAAACGAACTTTTTATTAGAATCTTATCTAAACTATACTAGTAAAGACTAGATAGTTATCTAGTTCTATCTAGATCTACTTATACTATTATAAACGATAGAAAATAATAAATTAATAGAAGAAAGGCGTATAATAAGATCTCTCGAGAGATTAAAGTACTATTTAGCTAGGAATAGTCTTAAATATCGAGAGCTAGTTATAAAGCGCTCTCGCTAGACGAGATAGAAGCTTCTATAAAGAATATATTCTTCTCGAGATTACTTATCTTTCTTCTATTATATATTATCTTCTATTTATTTCTTACTCGTATTTCGTAAATTATACTCGAAAGCTCTTTTATACTAAATATTATATAAATATTCTCTTAACTCTAGTAATAGTAGTATTAGAAATCGATATCTCTATAAAAGGAGTTAATCTATAGAAGATATATAGATTTCTAGAAGAGAATCGTCTAGAAAATCTCGAAAGAACTATAGCGACTCTCGCTAACTATCTATAATACTATAAAACTCTCGAAATCTTCGCTTTAATATTTACGAACAGTCTATCGAGAATTACCCTTTTATTTATAAATTAAATAAATATATCTAAACTCTTATTTAGTTAATAGTATTTATTATTAGATTTATTCTAAGATATTAACGAAATAGAGCTCGAAAAGTCTCTAAAATATAAGAGTTATCGAAATAACGACGCGATATAAATCTAGCTAATTTATATCGAAAGATAGTTAAACGCGAAAAAAGTCGTTAATAAACGTCCTTTAACGAACTATAAACGTATTATTCTAGTAACTTTCTATTTTAAAGATAATATCTTAGTATAGTAGAATTTTATATATTAAGATATAAAATATAGTCTTAGAACCGATCTATTTATAATAAACTAAGAGATATAGAAGAAAGTATTCTAGACGGCGTTCGATAACGTTAGGACGTAGAAGTAATATCGAGACGAGTTCGACTCTTTTAAGTAAATAAAAATAATATAAGAATTTTAATAGAAGATTAAAATCTTTAGACTATATTTCGATTCTTATTCTAGCGATATCGAGTATCTATTTATTTTTAAACGAGAGTTTAGAACGACTATTCGAAATCGAATAGAACTTCTTCTAGATACTATACTTTTCTAAAACTATAGAGACTATACTCTTTTCGCGAATAAAAGCGAATAAAAGATATAAGCTAATACGTATCGAATAGTCTCTTTTCGAGATCGCTTAAGAAGATTTTTCTCGAGAAAGTCTTCTTACTTCTCTTAAGTCGCTTAACTAGATTAAAAAGACGCTAATAGTAATATTAAGATAGTCTTTAACGACCTTTAACTAGAATTCTTCTCGACTATCTAGACTAAAACTCCGTATAGTTATAGTAACGAACGAGAATTCTCGAGTAGCTTTTATTAGAAATATTAAGATAACGGTCTCTACTTCGGTTATAAAGAAGCTAGTTATTAAAAGAGAGATTATTCTAACTCGAAGAAGTCTATAAAATAAGATTATTAAGAAAAAGAAAAGAGTCGCTAGATAGTAGAATATCTAGCGACGATAAAGAAGTTATAGACTCTTTAAAGACTATCGATACGAGCCTATTAGATTCTAATCTCTTTTTCGATAATCTAATAGACGTTACTATTAATATAACTAAAGTCTTCGACTATAACTTAGACTATATCTAAAGATATAATATTACTAGTAGATCGCTAGAGTAGTATAATAACTCTTATCTCGTTACGGTTCTTCTTAATACTAGCTCTAATATCTTCTATATCTTAAGAAGAGTTACTAAATAGCTAGATAAGAACTATAAAATTATCTAGAGTATACCTCTTTAAGTACGTCTTACTAATAGCGAGACGACTCTCTCTAATTAGACTATTATAACGAGCCTAATCGTTAATAACTTTCGAGCTCGAATAATACTTCGTATTCTAGATTAGAATATATACGATATTATTCTTAGACTCGACTAGCTAAAGAAATATAACGCTTCTTAAGATTTTAGCTACTTATATATAATAGTATATAACGATACTAGAAAATTAACTTCGATACTTCTTCGACTCTTTTAAACTATTAATTACGAAGATATTAAAGAAGCTAGATTAAATCTACTTAGCTTTCGAAAGACTTAGAAGACAATTTCTAAACTATTTATATTCGACTAGACTTTTATTTTATATCTTATACGAGAATAGAGTCCTAGCGATAAAGTAATCTCTTTAATATCTAGAACTAAGAATAGGCGTTTTAGGCGTATTCTCGAAAGATTTAAAATAGTATTTCGAGAAGAACTATCTACTAAGTTTCTAACGAAGCAGAATATTAAGTACGAAATTAATATAGATAATATTAAGTTTATTA